>NC_062539.1:2293588-2358588 GCF_022655615.1 Tachysurus fulvidraco
TTCCTTCTTAAATCCTCGTGCGCTAAAAGACAATAAAAATAATAAAGGACGGAGTGTAAATCACAGAGCTGGTGTCTAAAATAAAGTGGATGTTGTTTACTAATGAGCTTGTGGAGGCAAAATCGATGACCCGGCCCTGGGAAATAGCTTTCTATCACCCCGGCGATCGATCCGGGAAGATTATCAGGAAAGCCTGGAATTAAAAGCATACTTCAGTATTGTACTTAGCTTAATTACTTCCTTCATATCTGTAATAAATATGTGTAGTGAAGGTTTTATTACGGGACGATTAATGCTATTTAAAAAGATTAAAGTGTTTTTACTTTTTTTTTAACACAAAACTTTTTACTCCTTGAAAGAAAAGACTTTTTAACCAGAACTGAATTTCTTTTTTTTCCCCCGAAAATCCAGAACTGCTTTTTATTTTTTATGCAAAACTGTTTTTTACCTAGAACAACATGTCGTTACTTAGCCTGTTTTTACTGCATTTTTTTCATTAGTTATTTTATTTTATTTTATTACTTTTCACTCCTTGCCAGAACTCTTTCCTTCCATTTAACTGAAACTACTTTTCTTTTCCTTTTTCCCTTGGAGCGACTTTTCCCTCTTTACCCATAACTATTTTTCCGTACTGATTTTACACCTTTTACTGATTCTGTTTCATCACAAACATTTTCTTTTTTAACCAGAAGCTCCATTTTTTCTGTCTTACAGTGTACCCACTGCTACGCCTTTTGTTCATGCTACCTCATGATCGATCCTTTATTAAAGCGCTAACAGGATTCAGTATCTGTGCTCAGACTTTCCCTCTAGCTCAGCGTTTCTGTTCTTCACACGACTACATAAAGAGGAGGTTTTAAAATGTCCGACTGTTCCTTTAAACACAGGCTGAAAAAAAAAAACACAGCAGTCGTTTGCTACCCGAGGCATTTTCTAGCGTTTTCGCTTCTCGATGGTGAGTGTGGCGGTACGTCAGTCTCGCTACAGTTGGATTTCATTAGCTTTAACATAATTAACCCTAAGAGCCGAGTTGCTGAGATGTAGATCTGGCATCCAGGAAGAGTTGGTGGTGTGTGTGTGTGTGTGTGTGTGTGTGTGTGTGTGTGTGTGTGTGTGTGTGTGTGTGTGTGTGTGTGTGTGTGAACGTGTTCCACGCAAGCCTCAGAGACACGTCTAATTAGAGCACTAGCTGAAAATCCGTCATCTGCCAAAAAGAAAAATGGAGACGGAGGTGTGTGTGAGCGGGAGTGTGTGTGCTGAAGTGCATTTTAATCCCGCTATGAGACGGAGCTGTGTAAATGAGAGCGTATAGTGGCTCACGCTTCAGGTTTGATGTATGGCTGTAGGTGCACTTGTGCTTAGTCAAAGATAGACGCATTTAAAGCAGAGAGAGGGGAGAGAGGGAGAGAGAGAGAGAGGGAGAGAGAGAGAGAGAGAGAGAGAGAGAGAGAGAGAGAGAGAGAGAGAGAGGAAGAGAGAGAGAGAGAGAGAGAGAGAGAGAGAGAGAGAGAGGAAGGAAGAGAAGGAGAGGGAGAGAAGAGAGAAGGAGAGGAAAGAGAGAGGAGAAGAAAGAGAGAGGGAAGAGAGAGGGAGAGAGAAAAGAGAGAGAGAAAGAGAGATGGGGAAGAGAGGAGGAGGAGAGAGGGAGGGAGAGAGGAAGAGGAAGAGAGAGAGGAAGAGAGAGAGGGAGAGAGAGAGAGGAAGAGGAAGAGAGAGAGGAAGAGAGAGAGGGAGAGAGAGAGACAAAGGGAGAGGAAGAGAGAGGGAGAGAAAGAGAGAGGGAGAGGAAGAGAGAGGGAGAGGAAGGGAGAAAGAAAGAGAGAGGGTGAGAGAGAGGAAGAGAAAGCAAGTGAGAGGAAGAGAGAGCGAGAGAGAGGGTGAGAGTGAGAGAGAGGGAGAGAGAGAGGGTGAGAGACAGTGAGAGAGACAGAGAGAGAGAGAGAGAGAGAGAGAGAGAGAGAGAGAGAGAGAGAGAGAGAGAGAGATGGGATTACCGCTGTGCAATAAAGTAGGACACATCAAGCGTGTCATAAATAATGGAGGAGAACTCCGAAGCCGAGAACGGAAACCCCACACAATCCTGCTCTTAATGCTGCACAACAACAACACAAAACACCTCACAGGAACACAAACCAACACAAACCAGCACAAACCAGCACAAACCAACACCGCAGTTACACACAAAACCTTTCACGTCAATTTAAATCTAACCTCCGTTACGTTACGTTACATTACATTACATTAGATTACATTAGAAAACAACAAACTGCAGGTTTTTCAGTCTGTATGAATATACAGTCATATATAAAGCTCATTGGACAGAGAAAGATCACGTGAACTTCTCCCTTAGAGACAGCTTGTGAACACGTGAACACTTCACGTGTTGTATTTCTACTGCATGAGTGCTTTCAAATGTAGGGCATGTTGTTGTGTCACGAGTTAAATCTAGTCTGAAATTTCGCTTAAAACAGGAAAAAACGTTTTCGAGAGCCGGGCATGAACAGACCCGACGGAGGAATATAAAATTAGGAGTTTAAAAAATACAAAACATCGTAGTGTGAAAATATCCTGAACTACAGTAGAGTAAGATCGAAAAAGAATCAATTAAAATAAAAAAACGTAGCATTATTACAGTAACACTTTATAGACTCGGAAAGTGTCGGAACCCGGAGCACTTTCCCGAGGCCACACATCAGCGGGAGGATTCTGGTTTCAGTCAATTACCAACTAAACCAAATGCCAACCAACCAATAGACTTCACACGCCTGGATGAGATCAGCAAAGTCCCAGCTTTATTGCAGTCAAACAGAAATCTTCACAAAGATAATCTTTTCAGAAAATTGTCTTCAGCAGCTAAAGTCAGCGAACACACCGAACTTCCCGGCGTGGTGCAGTCAAGTGCTATCCGATTTCCCATTACTTTCAAGTTTAAGATTTACTCTCCTCCTGTCTATTTTATATAGCTTGTCCCAATTCCCAGTATTTCCAGACTTCCGGCTGGAACCGCCTACTTCCTTATTCCTTTTATGGTTTTCCGGTTTTCTGATTTCCCAAAATGTTTAGCCTCATTTCTAAATTTATTTAAAAAAAAAAAAAACGACTTCTCCTTAAGCCTGAAACCCGCACCTTCTTCCCTGGACACCAGAGAACACTTGTGTGTGTGAGATTGTGGGAACAGAGTCTCCGTGGACACTTCACTCTTCTCAGTCTGGCTTGTCTAAGGTAAGATATTATACTAGTCTTCTATGTTCTGCTTCTATTCTCATGCTAAATGCATTCCTTTAAAGGTGGGGTCTTTAAAGGTTGTTTGAGAGATGCTTCAGAAAACCGAGTCGGGACGAGAAACTAAACAAAAAACAAAACGAACGTGTAGCCAATGAGCAGAAAGGGGCGGGTCTTGTCAATATGGATGGAGAGAGCGTTCGGTGCGCATGTGTGACATTAGCAGAAAGCGGGTTTAACATTGACATGGAGGATAAAAACAAAGAAAGAAAGAGAAGAAAGACTTACGATAAGGACAAGAAGTAGGACGTGTTAATATAGGATCAGCTTTCCAGCGCTGGAGAGAACTGAAGGAGCAGGAATTTGGCCACATATTCACAGGTTGGAGTTTCCCGAGTCAATAACTCCTGAGCTAAACGCTGTTACTACACAAATAACACCTCTTTTCTATCGTAGTAATGTAGAGAGGCAGCTACAACCGCGTTTTGTGTAGTAACAGCGTTTAGCTCAGGAGTTATCGACTCGGGAAACTCCGACCTGTGAATATGTGGCCGACTTTACTTAAGACGCCGAGGCGCTTTTTTCCTTCTCGATAGGTGAGTAACGTTGGTTTTGCTTTGTTACACAGAACTAATATATGCCTTTGTCCTTTACATCATTATGCTTGTGTGGCATTTTTGCTTGTTTGTTTATCTACAATCGTATTGTTCTTCCCTTCAGCTATGATAAAGACACGTTTCTTTCTGTTAGTCGCCTGGGTTACGTATGTATGTGTGGGCGGAGCTATCGATACAGGGGTGGGACCCATTTGGGTTAGGGGCGTGTTTGTTTTGTATTGTGTCTGGTGTTTACAGCCACTTGTCTCAGTCACCGGTCGTTCTCTTATCAAATCTACTGTATATCAGACTTGTTAAATGTCATGCATAACTTAGTGCCTCTTCCTCCTTCTTTCTTGGCCTAGATTCAATGTCAACCCAACCTTCCCGACATTCTCGGCTCCTTCGCCATTATAGGCACTTCCAGCTATCAGCAATGGCTGTGGAACTCTCTTACTTCCTGGATCACCTTTACAACACTGAACCCGAATGTACCCATTAACACACAACGATTTAGAATCTATGGATGATTTTCTAGAGAAAATCTAGAGCCTAAATGGAACCCAGGACATGGAGAAAAACTCCTGAGAGACGGGAACCCGAGCTCAGGATCGATCCCGAGGGTTTTAAGGGAGGGAATTTAAGAAAGTGTTGCTTTGGGTTTGCTTTAATCAAGCAAAGATCTTGTGAGCAAAATAAGTGAATAAGATGTGTCTAGACGTTCTGAAAGGTCCTCCTTTATGGGACGTTGTGTAGATGTTTGCCATTTCGATGGAGAACACACACCCTGCTCATTGGCAGTAAGATGTATAGCTTTCTGAGCGTTGCGTCTGGTGCAGGCTGCATGGGCCAAGAACCTGGTGTGTAACCTATTTACAGGCTTAAAGCAATTATTAGCAGAAGATTGTGGTCATTCTCGAGAGTCTCACACACACACACACACACACACACACGACCTTGAATTTACCCCCAATGGATTGCCGCTAAGCATCCGAGCTCTTTAAACTGCTAATCGCTGTATCAGACTATAAATAATAAGCATTATTAAAACATTTTGCATTCCTGATTAGATAAATCTAGTGACGTTCAGGACTGTGGTTCTGCACTCGAGCGCATTCTATTATCTTTCACAGCTTTCTCATCTTTCTTAACTTTGTTCGTTCGATGATATCCGATTATCCGCTCCGCTAACTCCTAGATGTTCTGCGTTTTGCCGACTGAGCCGATCTACAAAGCTTTCATACGCTGTTTGGTTTCTGATCAGGTGTCTGTTGCTAAGCGACTAGCCGTAGCATTCTAACAGCGCTAACCCTGTTAAATCTTCCTCTAAAAGAGGCTTAAAGAAGTAAAAGAAAATAGTTTATAATTGATTATAAATGTTACAGTTGGTCTGTTTATAAATCACTGCGCTGATTCTGATTCGTTCTCTATAACAGAAGCACTGAAAGTAATGACAGGTTTATATCAATGCGAATACATTATTGTTTCTATAGCAACAGCTTGCCCATTACAGATGCTTCACATGTAAAGGTTGATATTTTGGAGTCTCCGGCGTCAGAGGTTAAAACTTTAACCCGTAAGCTTTCTGGCATCTTCAGGACACCTTAATGGCTTCAAGACAGAAGGAAAAAAGACAGAGTGATGTAATGTAAGCGATAACAGGAAGTTCATTACTATACACATGATTACGAACAGATTGCAAGTTCAGGAGTCGTAACAGAAGTAACGACTTTATCTCACGCCGGCATTGATTATTTTCCTATAAAAGCACATCCTATTAGTGTTGTGTTGCTCTCTTACAGCTAGGAAAATGTGTTGGGATCAGAGGAGCATTGGAGGAGCAAACATAATGAGCTTGATCATAGCAGGACACCGTTCCCGAGTGATTAGACCCAGAAGGAACAAAAGTCATATCTCTAAGTTGGACACTCAGATAGCAGTGAGAGAAAATTAGAGCCACGGTACGGAGTCAGTGTGCCGAAGAACCCGCACAGCTCAGCACCCAAGCCTCCTAACCTTACCGTGAACTTTTCTGACCACTTCTTAATTAAATCCTTCATCTTCCAACAGAGATCAGACACATAATGAGGTTTATTATCGTTGGTCAGCGGAATCTTTATGCATAGCGAGTCACCGCGTCAACACGGCACTAATCAGATCGCTTGCTCGGGATGTTAAATGAATTCGAATTACGTGGAGTACAGCGGAGGAGATGATGAAATTTGCCCGTGTGGAAAGAATGTGGGCCGATAAAGTAACCTCTAAAGAGGAGCCACACAAAAATTGATGTCCTGTTGGTGTGAAGCATAAAATCGCAACAGTGCTCTACGAGCCCCAGAGGAGCAGCGCTAATGGAAATATGGAGATGGACTAACCAAGCGGAAATGCGGCTTTATAATCCAACTTGAGCCGTTGTTAATTTCAGCAATCTTTTTTCTCCTCCTGTGGGGTCACTTAGTCTTTCTTTCTCTCTTTCTCATATCAGGATTGCCTCATCAAAGCAGCTAAAACTGTGAAACTCACACTTCCTCCTGAGGCACCTTGTTCTTCTGAACTTTCTTCACACGCCGAGCGTTCGATTCTGCAGCATAGGCATGCACACTCCGGATTGTCTGGTTTGTTACTAAGCAACGGGGAAGAAAGATATCTGACCTGCCACCCAGCAAGAACAGAACGAGTTTCTGTCTGAAGGAGACGAGGTCACAGATGGGCACGGGCGCGGTGGTGGGTCTCACCTCCACGGTGCCTTAGGGGGTCTCTGAGAGCTAACTAAAGCTGTTTCTCAAAAAGACGACCTCAAAACGTTGCTCGTGACTGAAATGGAATCTCAAATAATACACAAAATAACCCTAATGATAACACACACACTCAGTGAAGGAAACATGTTAGATCCCTGTATTATCTCTGGATAAATCAATGATTCAAATGATTCAAATGATTCAAATGATTTAAATGATTCCTTACACTAATAACTGAGTCTTAATGAAAGTAGCTGATTGGTAGAAAGGTTCAGTTACACACACGTAAAATTAACAGAATCTTTCTTTCTTTTTTCTTGCTTTCTTTTGGTATTCAAATCCTTCTCTCTTTCCGTTTTTCTTTCCATCTTTCCATCCACCCACCTACCCATCCATCCATTCATCCATCTTTCTTTCTTTCTTTCTTTCTTTCTTTCTTTCCTTTTTCTTTCTTTCATTTTCTCTCTTTGTTTTTCTTTCCATCATTCTATCCATCCATCCATCTTTCTTTCTTTCTTTCTTTCTTTCTTTCTTTCTTTCTTTCTTTCTTTCTTTCTTTCTTTCTTTCGTATTCTGACTTCTAGCTGTTTTCTTCTTTCCATCTTTCCTACCCACCCATGCATCCATTCATCCATCTTTCTTTCTTTCTTTCTTTCTTTCTTTATTCCTTCTTTTTTCTTTCTTTCATCTTCTCTCTTCGTTTATTATTATATTATTAGATTATTATTAGTAGATTATTCTATCTATCCCTCCATCCACCCATCTTTCTTTCTTTCTCTCTTTCTTTCTTTAATTCCTTCTTTCTTTCTTTCTTTCTTTCTTTCTTTCTTTCTTCTTTCCATTATTCCATCCATCCATCCATCCACCTTTCTTTCTTTCTTTCTTTCTTTCTTTCTTTCTTTCTTTCTTTGTTTTTCTTTCCATTATTCTATCTATCCATCCATCCACCCATCTTTCTTTCTTTCTTTCTTTCTTTCTTTCTTTCTTTCTTCACTCAATTTACTCAGTAAGTTTCTTCACCCATTTCCTGTTTTTCTTTATTATCTTTATATACAGTATTTGACCTGTTGGTTTGATTATTTAGTCATTTCCTCTTAGTTAATGAATCACCTGAATGCTGGACTTCACTTGCAGTAACAGGACAAGGTTATTTGTTAAAGAGCATTAAAACCAATCTAACATCCATAAACATCTCCCGAAATCAGAACGCTGCCCAGGCAATAACGAGAGTAAAGTGTGTTTCAGCTGCCAAGCACGCAATAAGAGGACAGGCTGAATTTCTGAGCACTTACTATTTCAGAAAAAAAATAAAATAAAAAATGAGCCGAGTGGCTCCTCATTAGCATGAAGTGCTTCAGTCTCCTGCAACTCTGCCAACAACACGAACAAGCAGCACACACACTCGGTACAAAGGCCAAACCTTTACTGAAACACCTCGGCTCTTCGGGACTGAGGAAAAAATCTTGAGACGTGATTCTGATGTACGACGCAGTTTAATGATTCATTTCCCAACACACGTCTTCTATATGTGTCTGTTTTTTTTTATATGGTGTTATTCGGCTCTAATAAGTCATTTATGAACATTTTCTTTTTGTCGTACTGTAAATGAACAAATTGACAATAAAAAAAAATAAGCAGGTTTCTGTGATATAAGAGGAATAAAACACCTCAGGATGTGCTGCTGTTAGAGAATCATCAAGACTAGCACTTTCCTTCCTTCCTTCATCCCTTCTTTCCTTCCTTCCTTCCTTCCTTCCTTCCTTCCTTCCTTCCCCTCTACCTAATTGATTCATTTCCTGTAAGAGTATGATATTTTATCCCTCACAGTTTCACTTATTATAAGTTTGCCTTATTATATTTTTAGACTCTTGTCCTTTCTCTTCAGGTAGAAAACCAAATGTAGATAAATGTACTACATTCAGAAGTTACAGTTACATGCTCTCCTTCCTCGCTCGAGCCCCGTAACATATTTCTCTTCTCTTTCGTCTTCACAATCATGAATCGATCTTGACATAACCGTATCCGATAGCGACTTCATTAGGTAACCGTGATGGATCGGCGTTCCCGGGATGGTTTATACACGCGGTTTACTCCCCATATTGATCAAAGCGTTAAATCCATAGCAACCCGGCAGCTACGGGAAATAAAATTACTCTGCTTCTCTCAGATATTCTTTAACCGGATTAAAGGGTTTTGTGACTGACCATTATATAAGTCATCGAGGGCCGTAGCTCACTGCGACACGCTCCAGAGTTTCAAGCGTTGGAACGGCGTGCAGAAGGAAGAGAGAGCGTATGCCTGTCATCCACCATAACTCAGAGAAAGCCCACAGGGATAGAGCTGGCTGGAGGAGCATTAACCCGTGAGTTACCCAGACTGCACTGTTTGCTGCAGCAGAACCCCAGGACACTGAATTAACCATGATGCACCACTGTATAATAAGTATGAAGCCGGGATTTATATATAAATTTCACTTATGCTAATGAGATTTTGGGTATGCTAATAGCAAAGGAATGAATGCATACGGAGGCGAGGGGAGGGGATCGAGGATGTGCACTTATCGGATAAATAATCGGGTGCTGTAGACGTACAAGCTTATAAATAATTCACATGCAGGTGGACGAAGGAGAACAAGCAACACTCACCGAGCTGTAGAGAAAGCCCTCTCCATTCATGCCAATGTAGAAGCCAGCCTTCACGCCCTGGATGGCTACCACCCGCAGTCCGACCGGGATGAGGTTAAAAAGGGCTAGAAACGCAAACAGCAGGTGGGACGTTAGATAATTGGGTGCTAGATGGAGTCCCTGCAAATAAGATGACACACAGCTGACTCAGCACATTTTAATACAACACCGCTACAAACATTTATCTTGGGAATTTGGGAAGCTGTGATGTTCTTGCCGGATCTGATAAGTCACCCTGGATGAGTGCCAACTTGCACTTGTCCCCCTGAGGTGATTCAATCTCATCTCATAGCAATCCATTTCTGTTAGATCAGGACATAAATTGGCCTGAACAGGATATTATATTCTCAAAACACATCAATAACTTGCAGCAAGAAAGATTTGATTAAAATGGGGTCCGTTCAGTCAAGGAAACATCCAGCGCTGGAGGTTTTAGCTACAGATCCTTTTTCTCTGATACAAACTCAAGTGAATATTACAGATTAGGGTTAAGGACATGGTGACAGTTCCTACCGTTTATCTTGTACAGTGCAGGTGGATGTTTTTTGTTGTATGTATAGAGGTCATAAGAAAAGAGAGACGTGTGATAGTTTTCTCTCGATTTAACTTAAACCTTCATTTTTCATATGAAATAACCAATTTAGGCTTTTAACATACACTTTCCTTCCTTCCTTCCTTTCTGCCTCTTTTCCTACCTGTCTTCCTTCCTTTTTTTAATCCTTCTGTTCTTCCTTTCTTCTTTCTACCTCCCTACCATTCTTCCTTCCTTCCATTCTTTCTTCTATCATTTCTTCCTTCCGTCCTTCCTTCCTTCCTTCCTTCCTTCCTTCTTTCTTTCCTTTCTGCCCTCATTCTTCCCTTCCTTCCTTCCTGCTCTCATTCTTTCCTTTCTGCCTCAATTCCTTTCTCCCTTCCTTCCCTTATTCATCCCTTTCTACCTCCTTTCCTTCCTTCCTTCCTTCCTTCCTTCCTTCCCTTATTCTTCCCTTTCTGCCTTTAGTCCTTCCTTCCTTCCTTCCTTCATTCATTCCTTCCTTCCTGCCCTCATTCTTCCCTTTCTGCCTCAATTCCTTTCTTACTTCCTTCCTTCCCTTATTCATCCCTTTCTACCTCCTTTCCTTCCTTCCTTCCTTCCTTCCTTCCCTTATTCTTCCCTTTCTACCTCCTTTCCTTCCCTTCCTTCCTTCCCTCATTCCTTCCTTCCTTCCTTCGTTCCCTTATTCTTCCCTTTCTGCCACCACTCCTTCCTGCCTTCCTTTCTATGTTTCTTTCAACCATCCATCCATCCCTCCATCCTTCCTTCCTTCCTTCCTTCCTCCTTCCTTCCTTTCTGCCCTCCGATGTATATCACAGGATTATTGAGCACAAAGTAAGAACACACTCGCATCATAGACACCTTTCACTTTTACTCCAAAGCCATTGTTTAATTCAAAGTAAAGCATAATCCAATCCATGTGTACACATTGGCTATTAAAGTATTATTCTCTTTACATACTTTCACATACACGGACACACCGGCACCTATTTGAGGGTCTGGACTCCGACAATCCTGAAAAGTTCTCTTTTTTAGTCCAAGGTGATTTTCTAAAGGAGAATCTGCACTTATGATGGAAAGACGCTCGGTGCAGCTCGACTGCTCTGCGATGACAAGGGCATCAGCAGGTAAACGCACGCAGGAGGGTTTCTGGAAAATTCTGCAAGCACTGTTTATGCCTTAGGAAAAAAAAACTTAAAGCTATTAAGGTGGAATCATTGCCCTTAAATTGAAGATCGGTTACTTCTCAGGTTTTTTGTAATCAGTGCTGAGAAACCCAATCTGCGGCTGTATTTAGTTAGGACACCTTCCCATAAAATTACAGCTTTATTTCACTATGTTGATGATATTTTAAGTAAAGAAAAAAAAACTTCTCCATATAGATGTTTAACTCAGCTCCGTTTTAAACGATTAAATACCAGTCACTGCGAAACCGTCTCCGGTTGGGATGGGATAACTGTATTCGATTCTGACAAATCTGTTAGTAAGACAGCTCACAAGTTAAAAAAAAAAAAGCTAGTGTCAGCTGCTTTGCCTCTTCAGAGAGACAGTCCATCCTTAAACTCTGCATCCCTGCTGGATCTTATCCATGCTGTCCAGACTCCCAATCAGCAGAGCAGACTTGGCTGGGGACCATGAGAAACTTATATTAGTCATGATTAATGACCGCAAAACTCTACAGTTCCATTAGCAGTGTAGTCAAGGTCACCGAAGTGCTGGCAGATTGAGGAACATTTAGTAACAGCCACAGTTATTTCTTTATTACATTTTATGCCTGGGCTGAAATTTGAAATCAGACACAAACAGTGGTACGGATTAGGGTTAGGGTTAGGGTTAGTAATATTTGGCTGATCTATACCAATTCTGGCAACTGTCGATTAAATATCCCCCTGGGTCTGGTTAGGGATATCCCTGGGATCTGGCAAATAGACTCATGTCCAAGAAGGTGTCTCTGCGGTTCTTGTCAGTCAATCATGTTTCCTGTCAAATCAGAAACCTTCTGTAGTGTGGGTTCATCTTTATTACTGACCTCACTGATCTGTGACATGACACACACCCTCTATAAAAAGAATATACAGTGTAAATAATACCTTGTCTGGGTGGTGCTTGGGCATTTGCTTTAAAGCAGCGGTGTCCAATCTTATCCACAAAGGGTCGGTGTGGGTGCAGGATTTTCATTCCAACCAAGCAGAAGCCACACCTTCTTGGCTTTTAGTAGACTCTGGTGTAGCTTCTGCTTGGTTGGAGTGAAAACCTGCACCCAGACCGTCCCTTTCCGGATAAGATTGGACACCGCTGCTTTAAAGGAATGACCCAGCAACTAGACAGCTTTCTCCGATCATATCATGGTAAATGAGGAAGGATGAGGTAGCATATTTTACCTTTTGAGATGCACTTAGCCACGCAATTCTTCTTTTCAACCTACACACGCCATCCCGGATTGACAGGAGAGAGATTATGCCAGCTCTCCCTATTAAACAGCACAGTTAATTTTGCTTTCTTGGACTCTGATAAAAGGAAATTTGGTTCAATTTTATTACACATTAGTATCACGGAACTATTATTCTCGAGACTTGCTAAACAGACATAGTGAGCTACTGCAGAAGTCATCATACACCGGTTTATATAATAAAGCTTCATTTGCGATGGTTGTTGACGACATTCGCTAAATTCCAGGGGTTTCGTTACCACGACGTTACCGGAGGTCTTGGAAAAACGCCCTCTTTCAAAAAAAAAAAAAAAGAGCGTACTACGAAGGACAAAACAGTCATACATGTAGATTTATTTTAGAAAAAAACAACAACCAAAAACTACGGTTATGGTTAGGGTTAGGTTTAGATTATCAATAGGCCACGCCTACCCGATGATGCAATATCTGTTACGCTGTTCTGAAATCCCTGGAAATAAGTGCATCCTGGTTGTTGACACCATTTCTTAACCAGAATTATTATGTATCCTCTTTCTGCATGACACTAATTGGCTAAATGGCTCTGTTTTGCCAGATTCTGCATTTGTTTTCAGGAACATACAAGCCAAGGTCTCATCTCATGCTAACAGGCAATACAAATAACCCAATCAATGCACAGGCTCGAAACCAGAATGCATGTTACAGGGAAAGTCCCCAAACATTGTGACCTTGAACTAAACTGTTTGGTTTTTCCAGTGTTATCTAAACAATGATTTGCTTTCAAGATCTGATTTTCATTTAGAGTGCCAGCAATGGCAAGAAGGGCACATATAGTATGCAGAACGCATTGCTGCCCCTGAACTGCTGACTGCTCTGACAGAAAGGCCATTTGAAAATTCATTACTTTTCTCATCATCACAATCACGGGTTCAAAAGGTCAATCATTTCAAGGTGGAAGTAATCTATAGTTCTGCTTACCCATTTTGACGATCAACACCGTTGCTTGGTCATGAATGCCAGTGTACATGTGATTCTGGCTGCCTCATTCTCTTACATTCTACAGCAAGGTCCCTTTTATTAGAATTATTCATAGTACAAATGGCTTGGGATATTTTTGGCTCTTACAGGATGAATTATTTACTTTTCTCTCCCAGCTACAGTATGTGACTGTCTGACAGGTGAAAGCTTGCGGTTCAGGAGATCTAAAGAATAGTGTGAGGAGATTCCACCACCGTTTCCCCGCAGGACAAGCTTCATAAAGCTTTACTTCTCAGTTCAAGTTCTCATTCCTTGGTTTTTTTTTTCTGATCAAACTATTGATCCAATGTTTCCTCAACAAATCTACCCAATAAATAATTTACAATATATCTTTAAGATTCGAGACAGACGACTGTTTCAACCTGTTTTCAGTTGTTTTAACCTATTTTATACTTTTTTATTTTTATTTTTTAAGTAACTGAAGGGGGCACGGTGGCTTAGTGGTTATCACGTTCGCCTCACACCTCCAGGGTTGGGGGTTCGATTCCCGCCTCCGCCTTGTGTGTGTGGAGTTTGCATGTTCTCCCCGTGCCTCGGGGGTTTCCTCCGGGTACTCCGGTTTCCTCCCCCGGTCCAAAGACATGCATGGTAGGTTGATTGGCATCTCTGGAAAATTGTCAGTAGTGTGTGAGTGTGTGAGTGAATGAGAGTGTGTGTGTGTGCCCTGTGATGGGTTGGCACTCCGTCCAGGGTGTATCCTGCCTTCATGCCCGATGACGCCTGAGATAGGCACAGGCTCCCCGTGACCCGAGAAGTTCGGATAAACGGTAGAAAATGAATGAATGAAGTAACTGAAGCTGTGGCTTATTAGTTAGCATGTCTAGGGTTGTGGATTCAACTCCCATCTATGCCCTTTATGTTCAGAGTTTAGATATTCTCCCTGTGCTTTAGTGATTTCCATTAGGTACACTGGTTTCCTCCTGAGTCCAGAGACATGTGTTGTAGCCTGATTAGCCAGTCTAATTTGTCTGTAATGGGTGTGATTGTGCCCTGTAATGGGTACCATTAGGAAAGCCAGAGCTCTGCAAACATTCTAACAGCCGAACCATTCTAACCCCCTGCAGTGTCTCTCTCTACTTTGCACCAAAGTCAGTCAGAGCAGCAGAGATGGCTTAGGTGACTCTGTAAAAGTACTGTTCATTTATTTTTGATCTGGTCCCATCGAGGGGTAGATGAATCCTCGACAGTCCAAAAGTTCTCGGTGTGAAGGTTGTGCCTTCGCTGCATTCCTGAGGGAATCCACCTTCTCTTACTGTTGTAGTTAAGATTAATAGTCTGCTTTTCTTTAGAAGAACCATGTCTAACAGATAGGCAGGCTTTTCTCTTCCAAACGACATCCCAGAAGACAATTTGTTTTACATTCTCCATCTATTTCTGCCATATGGTAAGTCCTAAGGACATGCATCCATGAGAAAATGGCCATTTTCTGCGTGTGTGTTTTACCCTCTTTGATGTTAGCGCTTAGATTAGAGGTGAGAGTCCCCAGAGGAAGGATGACTCATCTTTTTGAATGAAGAATTGCACGAATCTTGTTTTTTTTTCTTCACTTCATCTGTATTCAAAAAAACTCAGCACATAATGGAAAGCTGTGTATGAATACGGTATGCGTTATGTTCAACCAGGGGTGGTTCTAGAGGCGGGGCCACAGGGGCCCTGGCCCCTGCTGAAATCTGATTGGCCCCTGTTCCATCGTCTACGAGAAGAGCACCCGGAGAATTTTTCACAACGATCACAGATGGAATTCCACCCCGAAACAATTGGCGGCATTCGAGCGTTTGAAAAAGGGATGACTGCCGAAATGTATTTGCACCGTACTGAATAAATTATTTTGTGTGCTTGAATGTACCCTGTACTTGGCCCCTGAATGTAACATGTGGCCCCTTAATGGCCCCTGTTACAGAAAAATCCTAGAACCGCCACTGTGTTCAACCTACCACTTTTCACGTTTGCTAAGTCTCTAAACAAAACCAAGCACTCAACAAATCCCTAATCTCATAGCTACTGTATTATCTTCTAATTGATCTACAATTTATTCAATTGTACACAGCTGGAACCTGAAACCGGAAAACTATAAATCACTAAGATTGTTAGTGGGATTATATCACTGACGGTCAAAATCTATTTGCTCCGTATTTCCTCCGAAATCCAAACATGCTAAACAGAATAGTTTATTCAGTAACATCCCTTCAAACAGAAAGCAAAAACAATCGTGAATGCAAATGTACGGTTCTGTCGTCTTTCCCTTTCAGTAATATGGACTTTGATTGGACGGTTTGATGCTCACTCTCTATCTTCTATTAGTTTCTCGTGGGATTGTATTTTGGGCTGTTTTCTAATCATTTCAAGTAGGCCTGGGCCTTTATTCATAAAGATTCTCCGAATGATCTCAGAGAGCTCCTAATTTAGCTGATTCAAGACCTCGGTGATCTCGGAGCAACTCCGAACAAGGAGAATACTCTTATCTTAGAGAGGAGGCGGGGCTTAACCTGTTAATAGGTACGACACATTCTTTTGAAGACTCTGATTGGTTGTCCAATAAAAAAAATATGAGTGCTTTTAAAATCTGGTCTATTATAAACCTTCACTTTGTCTCCATGTTAAGACTATATGGTGTAGGGATTACATCGGTGACCGATCATATTAGAGATGTTCTAACATCTGTATGTTATAAATGTAATAAATGTAAATGTAAGTTTCTTCTCCTTCTTCACCTTCCGGCCGTTTTCTCCTCTGATAAAGAAACTCTTCATCCTCTTAAAAGTCCTCCTCACGACTCCTAACACTTTTTGACCTTATGAGCTCTTTTAAGGGTTAAAATGCTTTATGAAGAACGTTTATCTTTATTAGGATCTTCTCTTTAATTTTAGGAGGAAATGCCCATATTTCTAAGAACTTTCTTAGAATTTCGTCACCAGGAGAAACTCTTTACACTAAGAATGTTCATGAATATGGGCCCAGGTTATTAGCATATATAATGAACAATTGAAAATTCTATATTTGATGATCGAATTGATAATCCAAATGTTTTCTACAGCGCTGAGTTTAGAAATCAATCCAGGGTCATTTTCAAGCTCCTACTGGTGCAACCAGATGTGATACCCAAGAAAGGTTTGTACTCACTGTAGTCGCTGTTCTCGTCCTTGCTTCCATCAATGGTTCCGTCCGGCTGCATCTGCAGGTAGAAGCCCTGCTGGCTGAACAGCCGGGTCACAATCCCTTTCAGCTGCGGCTCTGGAGAGACAAGATGAAAGAAATGCACCCCGAGACAAACCCATGTTTAACATCTGACTCAACTAAATGCATCAAACGCATCAAGTGTTAGGTTTATGTGAAAGGGAGAGTTTGAAGTGTGCAGGCTTGCGTTCTATGACTACAGTATATATGGTACATATTATTGAATTTTACTGGGTATTCCCTAATCAGGGCCTTGTTTGCCATTCGTTAAGGATACTAGGAGAACACCTGCTGCAATGACTGGTGTTTCCTGATGGAGATGACTGGGAGGTGTGATCAGAATGGTTGAGCTGGGGAGTGAAAGGGGTTTGTGAGGAGTGAAAGGTATCATGGGTGTGACTTGGCAGGCATGAAGACAGAGACGTCTCATAACCTTAGAGGATGGTCAAGATCAGAAAAATTTGATGAGAAAAAAATTCAGCTCAGCCATTCATCACGGACTCCATCTATCCGGTGGAGACGGAGATGTGTCGGAACAGGTGGAAAGAACTATCAATCACTTCAATGAGCCCATCAGGAGTGGCAATGAAAGCACTATTCCATAAATAAAAGGCACCTCTGAGGAAATGACCCTAACCTGAGGACGACGTGACAATCTTTAGGGTGTTTGTGTGAGAGGTGTGTGTGTGTGTGTGTGTGTGTGTGTGTGTGTGTGTGTGTGTGTGTGTGTGTGTGTGTGTGTGTGTGTGTGTTTGTGTGTGTGTGTTTGTGTGTGTGTGTGTGTGTCCTCAGTAATAATCCGTGGTTTTCATGTTTTGTGGCACGTGTTCGCTGTGCATCATGTCTAATGTTTAATACAGCCCCATTACATAAACAGACATTATATAGTTGTACAACATGGTGACAGATGGTGTTATGATTATGAAATGGCGAACGAACACCTGCACTACTGAAGTCACCAGGAAACATGACAACATCAGCACACGGCACATTCCCCACAGGGAAGCCCTCACGGCGAGATACTCGTTAAAAAACGACGTTACAGAAATGCAGGACAGAACATACGAGAACCAGGAGTGAATAAAAGGAAATAAAAGGAAATAAATAACAAAGGAGAAGTGGCACACAGAAAAGATGGAGGAAAAAGGTGGAACAGTCGACTGCCTAAAAAAAGTGGAAGGGAGGGAGGGATGGAGGGAGGGAGGGAGGGAAGGAGGAAAGGACGAGGGGAGAGGTTCTAAAAAGAAGTGGACGAGGTCCAGACGAACAAGGAGCAAGGAAGGACAGGGGGACATGGATAGGGACGAGAGGAAAAAACACTCGACCAGACAAGAGGCAGCTGCTGTTATAATACAAGTGCTAGCCCCCTCCCTCCCCAGTGCAGAAAAAGGATCGACAACGGCATGAGATCGAAATGGAGTGGTGACTAGAAAGACAAAGCACACTGATGGAGGCTGAGGTACTGACCTAGCCTGATGCCCTTACGGGACACTTGTGGAGGTTTCGAGGGCGCATCTTACAGGGAGAAGGAAAAACAACATTGTATATTTTTACACACAGAATCTCCAGCAACAGCTGTTTTATCTTTCTTTCTTTTTTCTTTTTATAAAAAAAAAATGTGCTGTAATTTGTTGAGTTCTGGGGTAGGTGGAGGCAGTTTTCTCTCTCTCTCTCTCTCTTTCTCTCTATCTCTCTTTCTCTCTGCACTGCTTAAGTTGTGGTACATAATAAGATGCAATTGATATTTGAGGGAGGTGAAGAAAAGCAGTATGTTACCCAACCCTCTTTCCCACCACCCCACCTTTATATGCATCGTGCCATTTTTTCTGTGCAAAGAAAAAAAGATGATGGCGAAGCTCTGTGGGCAGCAAGACCATGCTCATCGATGCAACTGATCGCAAAATCCCTCCCCACACTGCAGTAAGGTGCTCCGTCGCTCTTTCTCTCTCTCTCTCTCTCTCTCTCTCTCTCTCTCTTGCTCTCTCTCTTTCCCTCTCTGTGATAAACATTTACCATTAAAATGTTTCATCTAAGGGAGCCTTGGTGCACTGCAGTGCCACTTTGCCTGGCTGTTTTCAAAATAGCACTGTTGCACTATTTAAAACAGCATCTGTGCAAACTTTATGTGGCGACTTTGTATGGTGAATTCTAAAGAGCACAAAGAGGGCAGGTGATGCATGCACAGCTTCCCTTTTGAGATCCAGCAAAAAAAAAAAAAAAAAAAAAAGGATCTGTTGCATCAAGACATAACATACAATCCATTATTGCAGATTTTAAAAATACTCCTAATAATAATATTGCACGATCCATGCACAAATGTA
Organism: Tachysurus fulvidraco; assembly: GCF_022655615.1. NCBI lineage: Eukaryota > Metazoa > Chordata > Actinopteri > Siluriformes > Bagridae > Tachysurus > Tachysurus fulvidraco. The sequence goes on from NC_062539.1 coordinate 2,312,304, forward strand.
TTTTTAATTCATTAAGCAATAATGATTCAGTACCAATATTACAATCATTTGTTAGAAGAAAAGATCGTTTGATACAAATTGCATCCAATGCATAAAGCATAAATCATATGTATTTGAACAGTTTTGTATCAGTGAATCATGCATTTATTTATTTATTTATTTATTTATTTTTGACTAGCACGTGCGTTTGTGGATCTCGTGCTGGAAATACGCAACACGTGATTTATAAACAGGTGGATTTTTTTTTTTTTACCCGTTTTCTCTTTCGCATAACAAATGCATTAAATAAATATCACCGAAGACCGACCTGGTCGCCGGCGCACGGGTCTTTTCTTGCCGCTGCAGCAGCGGACTTTACCGAAGACGCCGAGGAAATGGCGCTCGCACAGGGAGCGCGGGTCTTTGCTGGGGCTCGCGCGCCGCTTGGACGCCGAAACCCGGTCGCTGTTTGACTCGCGCGCCTGTCGCTTCTGACGGATCAGGGAGCTCGCGATCGCGGCCATTGTCTCTCTCTCTCTCTCTTTTTCTTTTCAAACTCTCTCCTTCTCTCCTTCTCTGTCACCCACCTTTTCACGCTCCTCTACCTTTCCTCTGAATCGGTACTGGATGCAGCCGGTGCACAAAAAAAAAAAAGAAAGAAAGCTGCTGCTGCTGCTGTCGGTGTTAACCAAATGTCATTGTTGTTTTTAGATCTTTTTTGTTTGTTTGTTTTCTTGAGAGAGAGAGAGAGAGAGAGAGAGAGAGAGAGAGAGAGAGTAAAATCTTTTTTAAACAGCTACCCTTGCATGCTCCCGTCTCATGCAATGTGCATGTGCAATTTTCCACTTAAACATTTGCCATTTTTTCTCTATGTGAAGAAATAAAAATATCAATGCTGTAAAGATTTTAAAGAATGAGAGATAGAGACAGAGAGAGAGAGAGAGAAGGCACGCGCCAGGTGCAGGTGATCCAGGTTGATAATGAAGCTAAAAATAAAAAATTACACAAAAACAAAACTTGTTTCTACATCCTTCAGATAGCTCAGGATCGGATGAACAGATGAGGAACTGGTGGTGGTCCCACTTTACAAAAGATGGATATGAAACACATCCACAGGCAGCAAAAATCTTTCTGAATATAAGACGGTGTGAGCTTGGATGAAGCTGGTTTAAGTGTGGTCTCCTGCACAGTAACACTGAAGATGTGAGGCTTTTACTGAGCCTGCGCTCCCTCTCTCTCTCGCTCTCTCTCCCTCTCTCTCTCGCTCTCTCTCCCTCTCTCTCTCGCTCTCTCTCCCTCTCTCTCTCTTCTTTCCAGACAGACAAGCGGTTGTGCGACGCTCCTCACTCTCCCTTACGCAATCATACGTGATCGAGGTTTGGATGAGGGGGCAGACGGAGAAAGAGGGAGGATGGAGAGAATGATGGAAACATAAATAGAGGTAGATAGGCATAAGGAGAGAGATAGTGAGTGAGAGAGAGAGAGAGAGAGAGAGAGAGAGAGAGAGAGAGAGAGAGAGAGTTGGGGACAGGGACAGAAAAATGCTAATACAGTGTTTCATGATTTACCCTCAAGTCTAATCCATGATTGACGTAAGAGACGCTATAGCAGCGAAAATTCATTATACAACAAGAAAAATGCATGCGTTCCTCAAGCTGACTCGTCTTTTAAAAAGAAAAAGAGAGAGAGAAAGAGAACATAGGCTGTTCTGGTCCATCATCATTCTATAAAGTCCTGTGCTTTCATCCATCCATCAATAAAATACTATTCCCACTCCCATCCATCTACTCATCCATACAATCATCCATCCATCCATTCCTACAACACCACAATCCATTCATCTATCTATCCATCCATCCATCTGACCATTTATTCATTCATCCATCCATCTATTTACTCACTCAACCATCCATCTGGCTATGTACAAATCCATCCATAGCGCCATCCATCATTCTATAAATCCTGTACTTATATCCGTCCATCTATCCATACATCAGACCACACATCAAACCACACCCCAATCCTTCAATCTACTCATCCATCTACTCACCCACTTATCCTTCCCTTTGTGCAATCCAACTATCCATGTTCAAATGCATCCATTCATCCACCCATCCATTCAAAATACTACTCAAACCCCATCCATCCATTCATCCATTTATCAGTACACTCATCCATCCATCCATGCATTCACAGTCACACATCAACACATCTATCCATCTATTCATCCAACCATGGCACTTTTTGTACTATAAGTCCAGAATCTCAGTGTTTTACACACAGTAGAATAAAGTAATAAAGAAAGTGTAATAATGAATTAGATTTAAAACAGTATTAACATAGCAATGTTAATGAATAATAAATATTTCAATAGTCCAGGTTAAATAACTGTTTATTCTGGCCATAATCTGTCTAGAGTTCTCGGCTATATATCCGTCCATATATTCGTTCATTTATTCATCAGGTTCTTCATGCACACATCCAGCAGGGAAGCAATTCTTCGCTTTAGCAACATCTCATTGGCCCTGTATCCGTTTAACAGATCCACTGGTTACTCTGAAGACAATAAGACTTTAGTACTTTGGAAACACATCGAGGTTTTCTCTCATGGATGATTTTTATCTGCTGTTGGATTCCTCAAAGCTGAATCATGTAATTACAAGAAGTAGAATAAATTCTTTATTGGTCGTTGTAGGACGGTGGCAATATCCCTGCAACTCCCTCTAGTGTTGGGAAATAGACTTACATCATTTTAGCCACAAGGACTGAACATTAACACGGCTGGAAAAAGGTTCAAGCCTGAGATTAGCAAAGTGACATGGGCTGAAAATGATTAAATACTTATTATTTATTGATTATTAAGTATGAGGGGCAGACGGTAAAGGAGGTGATGAGATGCTTGGCATAAGGATAAGCTTGTGCTCATGCTTAGTAGAGCCATTTTGGAGAAACAGGACATAGAGAAATTGGTTATTATCATTTTTATTTTATAATTCTTTCAAAAAAAATCCTCGAAAGATAAACACCGAGCTAGCAAAAGGAAAGAAGTTTTCTTTTACACTTAGTGTCCGGCTTCTGCTGTTCACTCTGCATCAGGGGCGGTTTTAGGCCCTTTTTAGGGTGGCTTCAGCGCCCCCTGTCTGTGATCTCAGCCACCCCATAATTTTTACTTTCATAAATAACAATAAAATTATGATAAAATGCAGGACATGTCGTCGATGGGAAAGAAAATTATTTATCAGTTTGATCCAAGAGCGATTTTTTTTTACTTTGCTTTTACGCACGTGCGTTGTAGTCTTTCAAAAGTGCGTCATCAGCTTTCTGCTTTATTTGAACGGAAAAGCACAGGTACGCGCAGCGAGCACGCGCAGTCAGAGCTGGAGTCGTATATCTGTAACGTTAATCGACAGAAAGCCGCAAATACGGCAACCAAAAGCAGTGAAATTTCACTATTCTTATTACCAGAGTTGTAGCACAAACAAAACATCAATGCAAACAATCCATTCAATACTAAATAAAAATAACATTTATTGATTTGGTCTTTGTCTTGTATATATTAGTTTATTAATGACGTCATTCATTGGACACACTGTAGAGAATGCACACATACATGAACTGATCTGATTCGAGACTGGCATCATTACATCATGCATAAAATTTTGGTGTCCACTTTTGCCATTTTAAATAATACCATAAGTTTTGGCTTACTGTGTAGTCATATAATATATAATATAAAACTCTTCTTGTTTTAAATTCTCACTGAGGGCTAAAACCCCAAAGATGAAATCCTAGAACTGCCCCTGCTCTGCATTAGGAATAATCCCAGGGTTCTAAAAGATTTAGAGTTAACCTTATGACTGAACATCTGTCCCTGTAGAAGGTCAGGAAAGAACGCACCCCAGAGACGGATGAGGCAGAAAGTTTGGGAAGACTTTTAAATGGAAAAGAGTCGATCATCATCATCATCACTAAAAGAAAGTCTCGCATTCACACACAAACTGTGACCTATCACTAAGTATTTAAGACACAAAGCTGAAGGAGACTTTTCCCCAAGGTACGAATGATATAAACGTACGGTGGTGACCCCATCCCTAAGGTCCAATTATGTCTTTTTAATGAGCTGTGTACTACATTCAGTTTCCCCGGGTAATAAAGTACGGTGCTCTTAACAACACAGCCTGAGAGACGAGTGTGTTGTACCCTGAAATGTATGAAATGCACTGGTGATTCTTTCTGAGTGTGTGGGTGGAGCTTAGTGCTGTCAATCATATTTGAGGGTATATTTAAAGGCAGTTGAAATGTAAAGCTAATACTGGATTTAAAAATGGACAGAAATACATGTCAAATTGTATTAATAGCCTATCTAGTAAGTTGTATTTATTTCTTTAATTATTTATGTCAAACTTTTATTTAGTTGTACAATAATCTACTCTTTGAACTCTATTGATTTGTCATTTGCATTTAACTATCTATCTATCTATCTATCTATAGTATCTATCTATCTATCTATCTATCTATCTATCTATCTATCTATCTATCTATCTATCTATCTATCTATCTATCTATAGCACTTAACACACACACACACACACACACACACACACACACACACACACACACACACACACACACCATGGACAATTTTGAGATGACAATCAGCCTACAACACATGTCTTTGGTCTGGCGGAGAAAACACCAGACTACGTGGAGGAAACGCCCAAAGCACTGGGAGAACATGCAAACTACACACACACACACACACTCACACACACACACACACACATGCATGCACGCACGCACACATGCACACATGCACACAGGGCAGACGTGATATTCAAAACTCCATCACCAGAAATGTGAGGCAAATATGCTGACCATTAAATATACATAAGCCACCGTGACCATAATCCCCCACTCCCATCCCCAATAGGCCTGCATTCATTTTGCGATGAAGTCATGATTAATTTACTTGTTATGAATTATACACAATCTGAAGATGCTCAACACACAGCTTTAGGAGTGTTTACTCATGAAGAGTCTGTCTCAGCAGGGATTTTTTTAGACACACACTCACGGCAGCGAGCATCATGTAAGCAAGCAAGAGTAATGAGAAGCTCGTAAAGTTGCTTATGATTAAAAAATTGGTAAAGATGTTTGTTGAATTGTAAAGCTGATAGCGATTAAAGAACAGACTAATGTTATGATAATGACGTAACGACGAGAAAGTCACATGTTGCTATCGGTTCTGACTGATCAGAAGAGAAGGTGTCGAGCGGCTCGGACGCCGGCGTGGCTACAAATCGTAGGTTTGTTGTTTCTATGGAAACAACTTATACTCAATAAAAAAAAGCACGTGTGTTATCGTTGACACGATTTGTTAACACGTAGGGAAGGAGTCTCCAGTGTCAGTGCTTTGTTATAATCAGAGGTAAAGATTTCACTTCGGGTTCTTTTGAAATCTTCCGGACTGAAGAGATTAAAGCTGCTGTAAGCCAAGTGAGATCAGGAGTTACACCAAACGTAAACATACACCGATAAAACGGACCATAAGGTACTCTCCGAGTACCTTGAAAAGGTAATCCTTGGGGTTTTTTGTGGTACGAGTGACTTGCTGTTGATTATTTTCCTCTATGACCGTAAGACGAAGTGATTTATTCTTCATCTGTAGCTAAATCAGAGCAGCTGCTAGTGAAACACTAGCACAGAAAATCACTCCTGAATATGACGACGCTACAAATCCATAAAAAGATGAAAAAAAACCAACCCTGGGTTGATCAAAAGCATGCTACATCATGGGACCTTTCATACCGAGACTCACAAAGCTTTGTGAGATTGCTGACACTCCGTGGGAGGATCACGTGGCTCGCACATGAGCTCGCACTCAGCTCCACGTGCCAGAGCCGCATTAAACATTCACGTGGTTCTGTCAGGATGTGCCTAGCGCATTTAATGCGGGAAGCTAAGTCTTGTCCCTGCTTTTCACATCTCTGTCGCTTCACATCAACGTGGCTTTTGTGTGATGTAATTGAGACCGGAGCTGACAAGAGAGACCGAGCTCTACCCCGAAGCCAGATCCGTCTTCATTTCCTCCACTGCTGCATTCAGACAGTTTAGTTTAATATGGGGAAAGCCTGCGAGATTACTTTTTTTTCCATCAAAAGCTGTGAAGTCACATATTTCACATTAATAAATCATTGTTTGTGGATTTAATTAGAAGAAATGCTTATGCATGAGGCAGAATGATGCTGGTGGAGTTTATTTCCTGCCAAGAATAAGTGGTGGGATTTGGTGTCATTATTATTACTGATGCACTGTAAAAAAAAGAAAAAATTAATTGGTCTCTGAATTTTGTCTAGGGGGGCACGGTGGCTTAGTGGTTAGCACGTTTGCCTCACACCTCCAGGGTTGGGGGTTCGATTCCCGCCTCCACCTTGTGTGTGTGGAGTTTGCATGTTCTCCCCGTGCCTCGGGGGTTTCCTCCGGGTACTCCGGTTTCCTCCCCCGGTCCAAAGACATGCATGGTAGGTTGATTGGCATCTCTGGAAAATTGTCTGTAGTGTGTGAGTGTGAGAGTGTGTGTGTGTGTGCGCTGTGATGGGTTGGCACTCCGTCCAGGGTGTATCCTGCCTTGATGCCCGACGACGCCTGAGATAGGTACAGGATCCCCGTGACCCGAGAAGTTTGGATAAGCGGTAGAAAATGAATGAATGAATTAATTAATTAATTAATTTTGTTATGAAAATCTCACCCCGATCAGCCAGCATTAAACCACTGACAGGTGACATGAATAGCACTGCTTTCTTGTTCCCATGGCACCTGACGATTGCTGTGAAATATATTACGCAGCAAGCGAACAGTCGGTTCTTGAAGCCGATATGTTATAAGCAGAAAAAAAACACATGTGTACAGGTCTGATTATTAAACAAAGGTAACAAAGATTGTTAACCTGCAACACCTTCATATACATTTAAGACTCATTGATCCACATGGGGATAGAAGGTCTGTCCATCTGATCTGATAGCAGACTGCAAAACCTGTTCAGGAACGCTTCGAGGAACATGAAAAAGAGTTCAAGATGTCAAATAGGCCTCCAAATTCCCCTGATCTCAGTCCACTTACAGTAATGATAGGCTCTTATATTTTATGATGTAATAACTTTTGCCTCTCATGTGTTCAATACTAAGATGGATTTTTTAAAATAGTTTTAGTGCTTCGTGTTGTTGTTGTCGTCGTTTGTTGTTGTTGTTGTGTTAAAAAAAAAGGAGGGCAGCATAAATTCTGCTTAGGCTGCACACTGGAATTAATTCCCTTGAAAAGATTAAATAACAACAATAAATTATAAATTTAAAGTGACTGAAACGGACTATAAAGAGAGAGAGAGAGTGAATGGCGTGCCATATGGTGAACTGCATATTTACATAATATTCCCATCTGAATTAAAGTTGAATGATTTTTATTTAAATTGCTTCCCGGCATATTTTAAGATTTAGACAGCTGCAACAGGGTCATGAAAATGACAAAAAGACACTCTGAACAAGTCATGCACAAATATTCAATTAGCAAATCACCATATTTGCCTGATTATATTATCACGGTTATAAAGCACCTTTAAAAAGTTAGCGAAGCGCTTCATAAGAAGGTCATAGCCGGTTATGTGCTTCTGTGTGTAAACAAGCTTCTCTAATTCGGCTACTCCGAGTTCCCTCTAGTTGTGAATGAAAGTGTGAATATATGTGTGTGGTGTCCTGTGATGTTCTGGCTTCCTGCCCAGGGTATATTCCCTTTTCACACCCAGCGTTCCCGGGATAGACTCCAGTAACACTGGCCAGGATAAGATGAACGAATGCTAATCGTCATCACAAATGCATCGGATGGATAGTCTGCAATTGTTCGTAAATGAATTAGCTTACAAATAATGAAGAGTTGTATCAAAAGAAATAGATTTATATAAGTAGCTTCCAAAATTTGTTTTTCAAAAATTTAAGACATTTGGCTCTTGGTTTTATCCACTGCTACCGAGTAGTTGATTGATTTTCTTACAATATATTATACAGCTGAATATTGGCACATCTTCTCAACCTGGAGGCATACGGCTATTTTTTATGATCTACTGCCACCTAGTGGTCATATTACAATACGGCACTGTATGTACAGTGAAAAATGCTTATGGCAAGACTTAGGGGTTATGTGTAAAAAAAAGTATTTAGAGAATTTGCTTCCACATAAACACAATACACGAGTTTAAACAAATGATCAACGAATATAATAAGTATAATAAATATAATACAGTGAGCAAATATAATATGCCACTTATATGATATACCTACAGAGAGCGAGAGAGCGAGAGAGAGAGAGAGAGAGAGAGAGAGAGAGAGAGAGAGAGAGCATATACAAGAGGTTTATATACTAAACTATGCTAAATCTTTCGTTCTTTCCATACTTTCATTGAATATAAGTATCTAATGCAATTACCTAGACTCCGGGTTCCCAGCCGTGGTCCTGGAGAACCTCCTGTCCTGCACATTGTAACACAAATAAACTGTTAATTAGTTGATTAATTGGTACAGGTGTGTTGGGAGCATGGAGAACACTATAATGAATCAGATCAGGGGGTTCTCCGGGATAAACGTTGGGAACTTTGGGCACCACAAAGATTTGCAGAAACACACAATACGCCAGAAAGTGATAGACCAAAGCACTAGGAGAGCGAACATACGTTTTATGGAATTCATCAAAAGTGTTAATGGTTCACCATCAATACTGTGATACAACATCAATACTGTGATACATCAATACTGTGACACAACATCAATACTGTGATACATCAATACTGTGACACAACATCAATACTGTGATACATCAATACTGTGATACATCTTGCAGATATCGTCTGTATTTTTTTTTTGTTCTTATTTTTAATATATACAATTGCTTTATGCTAGAATAATGAAGATGTTAGTCGGCATGTCTTTGACTTATTTATATATGACAAATCATTAAAGACAAACCTCAGACTTTTTTTTTTGGTATTTGGTATTTAGAAGGTTTTCTCAGAAGTTCTCACAGGATGTTAGCAAACTGGCTAGAGTTGAAAATCCTCCCAGACATTTTGTAGCTAGCTAATTTCACTGTAATTCATTTCATAAGGGTTGAAATGACTTAAAATCCTGTCCACTTTAGCTCAGGTTAGCTATTTTAATAGCATTATCATTGACATGTTTTACAATGTATGGAAAAGGGCTTAAACTCAGCTCAGATTAGTTCAGGTTTGTTAGCTTCATAGCATATGAGCATATGAAAGATATGTATGAAATCCTGTCATATTAGCTCATGTTTATTATTTATATGGCATACAAGTGAAAAGTTTGTATCATTTCTTAAAATCATTTAAAGATTCTCTCAGAATTTCTGCTGAAAAGCTTTGGTTAATTTCATCACTGTAACACTGAAATCTATGATCATTATTATCAATCCCCTGAGAAATCTTGTCAGATTAGCTCATCATAGCTAGTTTCATGTCATGTGAGTAAAACCAGTTCTGTTAGCTTAGCTTATAGCCGTCTATCATGCACTGAAAAATATTACTGGCTTTGATCTAAAGATATTCTGATGAATTAAGAAATTTAGCTAGCTGGCTAATTATGACAGATGATGACAGTTTTTGTGGATTAAGCTAATTTTATTTTAAAATTTTCCCAGCATTACTGGCAGGTTAGCTCATGTTAGCGATGTTAGCTGTCTAACTTAATTTATCTTGATGTTAGATGTTAGCTGTCTAATTTAATTTATCTTGATGACTTGGCCGATTTGAACATGGTATCTTGCATTATGGCTGATAAATTGAAATGTTTATAAAAAATGACTTGAAATTTCTCAAAGAAATCAGGCATGATCAGCTCATCTTAACTTAACTGGCTTAACATTGACTAGCTTATGGGTGGCAACTAGCTAGGAAACTAGGAAGTATTCAAAACTCTTTAAAAATGCTATTAGGGTAGCTCATGCTAGTTAGCTAGTTTGTCTTAGTGATGAAATGTAAAAATATAAAAATATTCTGAGAAATCCTGTCACATGTAAAGATATATATATATATGTGACAGGATTTGCTGATGTCTAGCAACATCAGGTAACAATGAGAATTATATCTTTATATTCTCCTCGTTACCTATAATGTTATATATACAGACAACAGCAACATACAACAAAATTAGGAATACAATTAAATATTACTCTCAGAAATCCTGTCAGGATAGCTAGCCAATTAGCTTTAGTAATGAATGTCAAGGGTATTTTTGTCTATGATTTTAAATTTGTCTCACTTCACGTTGTTTAGTCATATGATTGGACTAATAACTGATATCAACAGCAAAATTATGATTATAACATCAAATCTGTCTCAGAAGTCCATGATGATTTTTATCCATGATAGTTAGCAATTCAGGCTTACAGTAGCATGAAAATTACTAGCAGAAATAACATCCAGTTAGCTTATGCTACCAATGCTACCTATGACTTGCCACTTGCTAGTCTTAGTGATAAAGATTAGAAATATTTGTGTGTATGATTTGTCACTAGCAGTTAACCACTTTTTAAAAAATCCTCTCAGGTTATCTCATGCTACCTAGCTGGCCAAGAAACTGTGGAAAATACCCATCTTTCTCTTTTCTATTTTTAGAGATCCACAAATCACTTATGAACTCAAGGACACTCTTTATGTGCAATCTGCAGACAGACTCTATTGAAAAATTCCAAACACCTAGTATATATATATATAGCATGATTATTCTAAAAAGTCCCAAGACACAGATTGAAATGAGAACCAATATCCACGCGTGGTGCCTCCTGAAAACTCTCGTGTCTCTTGTCCTGGTTTAGAAACCCAAATTAGTCTTTGTTCGATCAAACCACCATGTCTATTACTGAAGCCTGGGGTGAGATGTAAAATGTTTCATCAGCACTTCTTCAGCAAAATGCATGCAGTGTAGCAGTGTAGTGAATAATTCTGGCTGTGTAAATAATCTACTGCACTCTGGAGCTTCTGTAGTGCCCTCTAATACTGTCCTGTTATTGGAGCGCTGCACAGATTGTCCCGGATAGTGTTTGTTCCTTTTTATAGTCACACTGCTCTTTTTTTTTCTTAGTCAGTGTAGCGTAGAGTAGCGTGCACTGCAGTGCAAACACACAACAACGAGCGGCGACAGCACCTGCTGTCCATACACCTCCTGAACCAAAGCACGCTGAGCTACGCAATCATGTGGCAAAGCAAACTCATTATGCCACATGACCCATGTGTGTCTGATTTCACAGCACAATAACTGCCTGTTATCACATGGTACACTATTATCACAGCGTCATGTGTTAGCAAAATAGTATAATGAAAAACTACCTCGTATATTTATAATTACTGCTGGGAACCGTTACTATAATAACGAACCCTGCAAATGCTCAATATGCAAATCAGCTCTCTAATTATATAAGCTCTCAGGAGAATAAAAAGTGCCTTTTATTGACGCTTTACTTTTTTTTAAGACCCTTTTGTATCTTTTACTTAGATTTAAAGATTAAAAAGTAAAGGTAAAGATTTAAAGGTGCAGTATATTTACATTAAATGTACGATATGTGTACGCCTTGTGGTTTAAAAGCTATAGCCTTTTTTTTTTTTGAATTAACTGGGATTATAATCAAGAATCTACAAAGAATGATGCATAGCATGATTGTGATGAAAAATCACCCTGTTCATCAGGTTAATAATAGAGCCACACTACACTACAATACACTACTGTCTGTTTAATCTACACTAAATCTTGTCTTGTGTAGAGCCGCAGTGAAGCGAACGAGGTCCCCCTTGAAGTAAATGTATAATTAAGACAAAAAAAAGGGTAAATGAAAAGATGTGTAGCTCAGCAGGAGTGCAACAACCCTAATGAACTAAAGGAGTAAACAGAAACAGCGCAACAGCGCAAGGCTAGCTCAAACACAAGCGCAGCTCAAACAACCACAGAAATTTTCTAATGGAAAATGGTCATGTGTGACCTTTACGTGTCCTGTCGTTTGTCTTCACAGCAGACTGCAATCTACTGTATATGGAGTGTGGTTTTTAACCCCTAGTGATCCAGTATAATTTTTTTCCACCTGAAATTGCATGGTGAGACTTTAAAGCTAATTATTTGACATATAAAAGGGTTAGAATCAAAACATTGGTGGATTTTTATAATTGTTGACCTTATATCCACAAAAAAAAATTATTTTAAAATCAACAGTTAGGGATCGATATTTAATACTATTTTTAAATAATGATTTTAAACAGTACCTTTACTTGAGTACCAACTTTATAAAGTACACCATTAACATGTCTCAGCAAATTTTTGTGTGATGGTCAGGGGTGCGCAAACTTCTGGCAGTATAGCGGATGTTCTGTAGTATATGTTCACTATGACAGTGGCAAGTTCCACTTATTGTCTTTAGATATTATATGAAATAGGACTTGTATAAGATTGGGGAATTGTGAGCGGACACAAGGAGGACATGTGTTACTGAGCTGAGGGTCAAACCTGAGATATCTGAGCTGTGATGCAGACAACATGACACTCTTAAAAATAAAGGCGCCAGGAAGAACAAATGGTGGGTAAATTTTTTTCTTAGTGCCATAAAGAACTTTTTTATTCTAAAGAAACTTTTCCCACAATACAGAGAACCTTTTTTGTGCAAATGAAACCTTCCATGGATGTAACAGGTTCTTCATAGAACCGGTCATCCTGATAAAGAACCGTTTACCTTTGTAATGGTTAGTAAGCGTGTACTCAATATAGTTCTGTGTCACTTCTGGCTTATAATAGAGGAATATTGAAAACAAAAAAGCGTGGAATGACACTGTGTTTTAAAAGGACGATCTTATCTAAAAACAAAAGTGTGTCATTGGTGTTACTGTAGGTTTCAGCAGCTTACATCATGTGTAATGCAGTTATTTTAATGCATAGAAGAAGAAGAAGAAGAAGAAGAAGAAGAAGAAGAAGAAGAAGAAGAAGAAGAAGATCTTTTCTTTGCATAACCCTTTTTAGGGCCCAACAGTGACAGCTTGGCAGCGATGGGACTTGAACCCCCAACCTTCTGATCAGTGAAGATGTAAGATGACTGCACACTGTTTTTATACGTAAAATGTCAAAACTCAATGCATCGCATACATAGACAAGCTGCAATTAGACGGGAACAAGTGCATGCTGGGTAATGAAAGTTGCTGTCCGAGGTGCTGAATCACGTGAAGAAGTTGCCCATCCTGCAGGGACACCAGAGCCCGTTTTAGAAAGCTCATCTCACCTTAAAATAATCTTCAGGACGCAGTCTGGCTGCTGTGGCCCTGCGGGCTGCATCTACCGGTCGTAACCGACAGGTTTTTTTTTTTTATTATTACAACCCTGCATGCTTTGTTCCTGACAATAATAAGGAAACGTCCTTGACGTGGAGACAAAGGAGATGGGGAGAAAATGGAAAAGCAGAGAAATGTTAGTTGGTTTTTTGTTTTTTTGTTTTTGTTTTTGTTTTTTGTTAAAACTGTGACTTTGGAAATGTGCACCAAAGGAGATCGGTGATAGAAGGATAGCTTACGCGGAAGTTGCGTTAAAAAGCCGTACAAGAAAAGAAAAAAAAAACAACTTGCGCGCCGAACACAACACCGTATAATACCGCAGGACTCGGTGAACTGTGCGCGCCGTGCATGAACATGAGCAGGAGCGCAGGGTGCATACTGACATTCTACTGTATATAACATGGAACCTATGGAACTTAGGGCTTATATACTCTGTGTGTGTGTGTGTGTGTGTGTGTGTGTGTGTGTGTGTGTGTGTGTGTGTGTGTGTGTGTGTGTGTGTAAGAAGGAGTGAGTAAGAGAGAGAGAGAGAGAGAGAGAGAGAGAGAGAGAGAGAGAGAGAGAGAGAGAGAGAGAGAGAGAGAGAGAGAGAGAGAGAGAGAGAGAGAGAGAGAGAGAGAGAGAGAGAGAGAGAATGAGAGAGAGAGAGCGAGCGAGGGAGAGAGTTGTGTGTCTCACCGCTGCTGGTGGTCGTGGTCGCCTCCGATCGCTCTCCGCAGAGACACTGCAGCATATGCGCTCCTTTCTTCAGGAATCGCCCCAGAATCCTCATTTGACTCGAGCTTGTGCGGTTTTACTTATTATGTTAGCTACGCATAAACAAAGCCAGTTCAAAGCAAAACATAACAAAAACAAATAAATAAATAATACATAAATTATCCCTCACACGCCGAGACGCGTTCTGGTTTCAGCGCGTAAACGAAAGGGCGAAAAGGAGCAGCTGGAGAAACGTCCCCGACCGAGACATCCTGACTGAGTGCATCCGGTTTTTCTCCCCTCTGTCTTTTCTGTCACTTGCCCTTAGCTTAGCAGGAGTCTGCTCCAGCCTCCAGGGCTAACGTGCACATGCCGGTGCCCCTGAGCATCATAACCCTGTCCCGTCTTTTACCATCTCCGAACCTCAGACAAGAAAATCAGGAGCTCCGGTGCGTTAAGCTGCAGGGCCGAGAGCCAAATGCAGCCGGTGCATGTGGGAGATACGAGAGGTTTTGGATTTAAAAAAAAAAAAAAAAAAAAAAAAAAAGGTAAAAAAGTCCTTTATTTGGCGTCCGTATGAAAGCGGAAAGAGAGAGAGAGAGAGAGAGAGAGAGAGAGAGAGAGAGAGAGAGAGAGAGAGAGAGAGAGAGCACGCGTAAGACGTGTAGTGTTACGTCACATGCAGCCTGCATTTAAAGACAAAGCACAAAACTCATCCCGGCTTCATAACCTGGCTTCATAGTGTCACTACAGCAGGATCCGTGATTGCAGCCTTCCACATGCTTCCTTTGTGTTTGCACTGATTTCAGTACAGATTTGTCTGTATGATCTCTATGTGCTGTTCGAGAGACAAAAATGAAATTAAATATAATAATAATGTCAAATAATCCCCAACAAATATTCTGTACATGAATAAAGGACAAGTTTTACTTTTGATGCATCTTCTGGCATACAAAGCTAACCAACATATTTACACAGAGGCCCATAAGTCTGAGAGACATTCTCATCTCAACTGGATCATTCTCAAAATCAACTGGAAAGAAGCACTTTTTTAAGATTTTGGGGGAAAAAATTATAAAAATTCTCAAATATGAAATATTTTGCACAGAAGCCAGTGTGTGATATTGTGAAGCAACAAGCTAACCTAACTTAGTGAAATAAGATCAGATCAGATCTGACATGGATCATCAGGTTTTACACAATCTCGTGGTACCCATGTTAGCTCAGCGCAGCAAATAACTTCATATTCATGCAAATATTTAAAAATCTAATGATAAGAATTTTTTTTTAAAGTTCAAATGATGCTGAATTTGTTTGTTTCTTTGTTTGTTTACAAAAATAAACCAGATTAATTCTCTCTATGTTACTTAGGAGCACATCATTACACTCACTACTGGTTGTGTGTGTGTGTGTGTGTATGTTTGTGTGTGTGTGTGTGTGTGTGTGTGTGTGTGTGTGTGTGTGTGTGTGTGTGTGTGTGTGTGTGTGTGTGTATACATCTCAGCTGCCAATTGGGGATTTGTTTACTCATTTGTTCCATTTTGATATTTAGAAACAACTCAATCTAACAACATCATAACAACCTAACAACTTGTTGTATAGAACAACGTTAAGGTGAATTTTAGCACTTTGTTACAATTTCCTTTGTATCACATAAACAACCCAAGTATTGTTCCCAGGTCACCATGACAACACAACCAGTCCTACAACCATCTACTGATAAAATAACAATCTTAGAGTCACGTTGAATAAAAATGTGTGAATGGATTTTGATCATTTTATTTATTCATTATTTATTTAGCATTTGTTCGTCATTTTTTGTGAATTAAAAATATATATTTATTATATTTAAATGCCATTGATTTTAAAACTAAATTCTATAAAATAGGATGAATAAAGTTTGTACTAGTAATAGTTTTTTTTTATTCTTATTATTATTTCAGACTCGGGTGATGTAAAGCAATCATCCGTTGACGTCATCCACAGGAGTGACATCATCACTAGTCTCTGTGTGGTACAGTACAAGAGAAGCAGTTATAAACGTCTGAGCCACGAGAGGGCGCTGTAAGCCAACTGTACCAGATCAAAACAGAGAGAAAAAAGAAAAAGGGAGAAAGTGAAGAGATTGAATTAATTCCTCCTATTAGTGAGTTACAAAGAAAAGATAACAAACAAACAAACAAACAAACAAACAAATCCTTGCATGAATTTTAATTGTGAATAATAATTCATGCAAGATTTATTTATTTTTTGCATTTTGAGGACCTTCTCCAATGTATACAAAATATGAAGCATAAACAATTTAAAGGTATACAATTCTTTGTTGTTCACATTAACAGCAGCACAAAGTGAACAATTTCCCAGCAAAAATATGGTCTGATTAGGACAGACCCAGTGGCTCAGAGAAGCCATGCAAATTCTGCTTAGCTGGCAGACAAATAAATGCTGGTTCAGCTCTGTCTCACACCTCTAAAACTGTCAAGCAGGAGCTGTTACTATCTCTTCGTGATAGTCTCACACGTCTGCAGAGACAACGAATCAAGCAACCTACAGTACAACAGTGTCGATAACAGCAGATACAAAGCTCTGGAGTTGTGAAATTACTGAAGACTAAAATACATCATGCAAACTGGTCCTGTTGTTTATTAGAAATAAACAGACAGCAGCATTCGAAAGTCCAAAAAGCTATTACTTTAGTTTATAAATCATAAGAGTTGTTATAAATGTGTCTTCAGTTCATGTGGTGAAAATAAGGTACAAAAGATTCATATGCAAACGATTCGGTTCTGAATGATCAGTTCCTGGATTATATTCAAATTATTAATGTGATCCCGTAGTGGCTTCTAGTGACAACAAAAAAATTGCCAAACAAACATAAAAATAAATAAAAACATATATTTTCCAGACACGCAGTCGTTGGTGTCTGTCGTACCTTAGTTTCGTATTAAATCCCTAACAGAGATGGAAATTATCTTCATAAAATCCACACATTTTTGTGGTCAAAATATCTACAGGTATGTAATATACTGTAAGAGTAACAGGCTGTACTTATGTGTTTCTTTAGAAAGTTAACCGGATAAAACCTCAGAGCTCAAATGAAGAACTTAATTAAAACACAAATAACAAACACAAAACGGTCTCTCGTCTGATTTATAGTCGTTAATAAAACACGGCAAATCGATATGCGTCATATTTCTGCATTAGCTTTAACACATACATAATTAATGTTTATCTGAGTACCATTTTAAACTGCCCTCTCAGTCCTGTAACCAAGTCTTAGCTTATCAATATTCTACATTTTCTCTGTAGTTACTGGATAACAATAATAAATAATAAGAGTTTGAGATGATAGGATCATAAATAATAACTGAGGGTTTGAGATGAAAGGATCATAAAAGATCAGTGATGCTGCATTTTTAGAGTTTAGTCATCAGCTTCTTCTGCTAGAACTGACAGATGCTAACACACACTGCTAACACACACTGCTGACACACACTGCTAACACACAATGCTGACACACAATGCTGACACACTATGCTGACACACAATGCTAACACACACTGCTAACACACACTGCTGACACACACTGCTAACACACAATGCTGACACACAATGCTGACACACTATGCTGACACACAATGCTAACACACACTGCTAACACACAATGCTAACACACACTGCTGACACACAATGCTAACACGCAATGCTAACACACAATGGTAACACACAATGCTGACACACAATGCTAACACACACTGCTAACACACAATGCTAAAACACAATGCTGACACACACTGCCGACACACACTGATGACACAATACTAACACACACTGCTGACACACACTGCTGACACAATACTAACACACACTGCTGACACACACTGCTGACACAATGCTAACACACAATGCTAACACACACTGCTGACACACAATGCTAACATGCAATGCTAACACACAATGCTAACACACACTGCTAACACACAATACTAACACACACTGCTGACACACACTGCTGACACAATACTAACACACACTGCTGACACACACTGCTGACACAATGCTAACACACAATGCTAACACACAATGCTAACACACAATGCTGACACACAATGCTAACACACAATGCTGACACACACTGCTGACACACACTGCTGACACACAATGCTAACACACAATGCTAACACACACTGCTGACACACAATGCTAACACGCAATGCTAACACGCAATGCTAACACACAATGGTAACACACAATGCTGACACACAATGCTAACACACACTGCTAACACATAATGCTAACACACAATACTAACACACACTGCTAACACACACTGCTGACACAATACTAACACACACTGCTGACACACACTGCTGACACAATGCTAACACACAATGCTAGCACACACTGCTGACACACAATGCTAACACGCAATGCTAACACACACTGCTGACACACACTGCTGACACACACTGCTGACACAATGCTAACACACAATGCTAACACACCCTGCTGACACACAATGCTAACACGCAATGCTGACACACAATGGTAACACACACTGCTGACACACACTGCTTACACACAATGCTGACACACAATGCTGACACACAATGCTAACACACACTGCTGACACACACTGCTGACACACAATGCTAACACGCAATGGTAACACACACTGCTGACACACAATGCTGACACACACTGCTAACACACAATGCTAACACGCAATGGTAACACACAATGCTGACACACAATGCTGACACACACTGCTGACACACAATGCTGACACGCAATGCTGACACACAATGCTAACACGCAATGGTAACACACACTGCTGACACACAATACTAACACACAATGCTGACACACACTGCTGACACACAATGCTAACACACAATGCTAACACACACTGCTGACACACACTGCTAACACACAATGCTGACACACACTGCTGACACACGATGCTCACACACGATGCTAACACACACTGCTAACACACGATGCTAACACACGCTGCTAACACGCAATGCTAACACACAATGCTGACACACACTGCTGACACGCAATGCTGACACGCAATGCTGACACACACTGCTGACACACACTGCTGACACGCAATGCTGACACGCAATGCTGACACGCAATGCTGACACGCACTGATGACACGCAATGCTGACACGCAATGCTGACACACAATGCTAACACACAATGCTAACACACGCTGCTAACACGCAATGCTGACACACAATGCTGACACGCACTGCTGACACGCAATGCTGACACGCAATGCTGACACGCAATGCTGACACACACTGCTGACACGCAATGCTGACACGCAATGCTGACACGCAATGCTAACACGCAATGCTAACACGCAATGCTAACACGCAATGCTAACACACACTGCTAACACGCAATGCTAACACGCAATGCTGACACGCAATGCTGACACACAATGCTGACACACAATGCTGACACACAATGCTAACACGCAATGCTAACACACAATGCTTTGTATAACCAGAGGTGTTGAGGAACAGATTTTGATTCTAGTTTGGTCATCATTGATCATTATTAATCAGCTAACATCATCCCTGAAGGCCTTGCACTCATGGTGTGGGAGATGGGGATATTAAAGGTGGGGTTATATTTTCTCAGAACACACCTACTGAAATGGTTTAAAATGCAAAGTTAGATATTTTTTAGTGGATGTTTAAACTGATTAAGTGCAAAGTGGGTTTTCATGTATAAAGGTGTAACGGAGACCTCAGTCAGTCCAGATCAGGAACAGCATCTCCAGCACCACCACACTGAGCACCGGGAGCCCCTCAGGGCTACGTGCTCAGCCCACTGCTATTCACTTTGCTGACTCACGACTGCGCAGCAATGCACAGATCGAACCATATCATCGAGTTCGCCAGTGACACGACCGGCATACAGAGAGGAGGTGCAACAGCTAACTGCCTGGTGTAGAGCCAACAACCTGTCTCTGGAGTTGTTGACTTCAGGAGAGCACAGAGCGACCACTGTCCGCCGAACCTGGACGGATCGTCTGTAGAGACCAAATTCTTTAGAAATTTACCTGGTCACTCAATACAACTCAAAAATATCACTGGAGTCTCTCTTCCTCTTTTTTTTTTTTTACCACAGACATTTACCACACACGCTGCATCCACCCCACACACCCCTCACACACACACACTCTTCAGCTTCCTACCATCTGGAAAAAGGTACTAAAGTATTTGGGCTTTCGCTACTGAAACGGTTTCTTTCTACAAGTCATCAGATTCCTCATCAACTGAACTAAACTGAGCACACGCACACACACACACACACACACACACACACACACACACACACACACACACACACACACACACACACACACACACACAAAACTGTATGTATACAAGATGTATAGGTATACAAGTGTACATGTGTATCAGGGTGCATGTATACAGATGTACAGGTGGATCTGTATACAGGTTTATTAGTGTACATGTACACAGGTCTACAGCAATAAAGGTGTTTAGGTGTACAGGTACATCGGCGTACAGGTGAACAGGTATGCAGGTGTACGGATATAGGGGTGAGCAGGAGTACACAGAGTAAAGAAAGTAAAACCCATCCAAAGTGCACACACACACAGCAGTAAACACACACACACACACACACACACCGTGAACACACACCCAGAGCAGTGGGCAGCCATTTATGCTGCGACGCCCGGCGAGCAGTTGGGGGGGTTCGGTGACTTGCTCAAGGGCACCTTAGTCGTGGCTGGCCCGAGACTCGAACCCACAACCTTAGGGTTAGGAGTCAGATGATCTAACCATTAGGCCATGACTGCCCCCACAGGGTATATAGAGATTGTATACCATATAGATATTTTATTATAGTAATCTCATCTCATTTCCTACCGCTTATCCGAACTACCTCAGGTCACGGGGAGCCTGTGCCTATCTCAGGCGTCATCGGGCATCGAGGCAGGATACACCCTGGACGGAGTGACAACCCATCACAGGGCACACACACTCTCATTCACTCACACACTCACACTATGGACAATTTTCCAGAGATGCCAATCAACCTATTATAGTAATCTTTAGCATTAATAATAATTAACAATCATTTGAACCAAAAATCAGTTTTTCTTTCTATAAAAAGTCAGAGAATCTTATTGAAGTGTGTTATTCCTCCTACGGTCAGCATCCCAGGCGGAGAAGTGTCGAGCGAGGCGTGAAATTGAGCCGAGGACAGGTACAGTACAGGTACATCTAGAGGACAGGTGAGGGTGGGATCGTGTGAACGCAGAACGCCACATCGTGCTGCACAAAGGATCATTTCCTGCTAACGAGGCAAAACTTTCCTCCATCTCTCATAACACGCCGAGCATCCTGAGTGTATTTATAGGACTCGAGGTCATTCTCTTACAAATAAATGTGATAGTGCTAGTGTTAGTCACGCAGAATAAAACCGTGTCCTAAAGCAGCGTTTCTCACAGTGATGTCTCTTACACAAAGCCAGCTCTGGAAAAGTCTGTGATTCTGTGAAGATTTTTTAAAACACAAACCTCAGATATGTTCAGGTTTTTTTTTACAGCTAGCTGATTGGACCTTTATTCCAAACCTCATGAATTGTTCCTATGAAGCGAATCGGACTGTAAACGGAAAGCTCGGGAATAAAAATCTCTACATATTAAACAAATCTGTGACGTTTGCCTCACACCTCCAGGGTTGGGGGTTCGATTCCCGCCTCCGCCTTGTGTGTGTGGAGTTTGCATGTTCTCCCCGTGCCTCGGGGGTTTCCTCCGGGTACTCCGGTTTCCTCCCCCGGTCCAAAGACATGCATGGTAGGTTGATTGGCATCTCTGGAAAATTGTCCATAGTGTGTGTGAGTGAATGAGAGTGTGTGTGCCCTGTGATGGGTTGGCACTCCGTCCAGGGTGTATCCTGCCTCGATGCCCGATGACACCTGAGATAGGCACAGGCTCCCCGTGACCCAAGAAGTTCGGATAAGCGGTAGAAAGTGAGTGTGTGAGAGAGAGAGAGAGAGAGAGAGAGAGAGAGAGAGAGAGAGAGAGAGAGAGAGAGAGAGAGAGAGAGAGAGAGAGAGAGAGAGAGAGAGAGAGAGAGAGAGAGTAATGTAAAGCAATTCCACTATCTGCTATATAACTCAATTTATATCTACGTTTTTTTAATGCTGGTCCTGTAGGTTATTACTGATGTTCATAACTCGGGTGTAAAAGATATTGTCGTCCTCCAACACACCAACACACCACTGCCTCTGCTATGTTACGCTACGGTATTATACAACAGGACCCACTGCGACACCGTGTGTACGGCGACTTCTCTTTCTCAATCGCTTATTTAACTTATTAAAACATTCAAAGACAAAATTAGAGTTCACAAAAGCTGTGGATGAGAAAACACTAATAAAATTTATGGCAAAAACAGCGATCAACCCGAGGCCACTTTATCAAGACGCCCCAGAAAGATCCGATCTTGCTCTGAAAAAAAGATAGGATGTGTCTCCAGGACTAATGTTCAAGGTTTAGGGGGAAAATGGGAATATTTTAATTGACTGATTTTGTGGGATAATGCAGTGATGGGTGATATTTTACCACACCACTGAATCTGCTACGACAAGCGTTTTCTCTTCCTCCGATCGATACGTGACTCTGAATCCTGAGCGTTCAGAATCCTGAATAGAGCATAAAGTTAAAGCCTAAATGATGATGATGATGATGATGATGTAGAGAACAAGGCTCAGACTTCCAGAAAAATGACTTCTCTGGAATAATTTTTTTATACTCCAGCAGTTTGTTTTTAAATGTTAATCATTTTCTGATCAATGATCTAAAATAATCTGAAAAAAATTTAGATATAATTAATCAGAAAATTGATTTGTGAACGTTGTATCGTTAGTAATATATATATATATATATATATATATATATATATATATATATATATATATATATATATATATATATATATCCTAATCATAAAAATCCTAATAATACCTGGATTTGTATTTCTTTAGAAAGTATTATGTGTTCGTTCTAAATAAGGTTGTCATTTCCTATAATGATAATATTATTATTATTATTATTATTATTAATATTTTTATTAATATTAACAAGAATAATAATACTACAACTAATAATAATAACAATAATAATTATTATTGTTATTATTATAATAATGGTAATAATAATAATAATAATAATAATAATAATAATAATAATAATAATACAACTAATAATAATAATTATAGTAATAATAATAATAATAATATTAACAATAATAATAATAATGATAATAATAATAATCTATAACCTATCACTGAGTTCCTGTAGAGCGATGAGGATGACATGAGCGTGATTATACAGGTGTTGTATAATCCTGTGATGCAGAGACGAGCACAATCACACAGAAAGATGTCGGCACACGACGAGAGAGAACGGTAGCTTATAACGAGCATAAAGAGCGTGTAGAGAGAACGCTGCTTTATAACAAACCTGATGGATAAAGGCTGAAAACATAGCAGTCAGCAGAAAGACCACAGCAGAAAGCTTAATGATGCTGAGGGAAAGAAAAAACAACCCAGAAATGAAAAGCAGCGTGAAGAGCACGCGATAAATCTCTCGGTCTCACAGGACCGCAATGACTAATAGACGTTTTGTTGTCGTGGATATTAACAGAGTGATAAATTCACACAACAGTAGAGCGTGAGCATGGAATAAAACATGATGAGACGTTCGTTAAGGACGGACACAGAGAGAAGTGAAGCCGAGTTTCTAAAGTCGATGCTGTTTTAGTCCTCGTACACAAAATCAAGCTAACAAAAGAACTAGTTTTGTTTCTGTTACACTTATTATCCATTTTTATTTACAATTTATGATGTGGAAACGTCTACAAAACAAGTGCCAGGTGTCTGTGGACGAGAAAGCACGAAATGTTCTCCGGCTTCAAGATGTTTTTTTCGTATCAACAGTCACTTTTTGGTAGTAATGATTTCAGGCTTAACATGTTGAACTAAAGGGGGCACGGTGGCTTAGTGGTTAGTACGTTCGCCTCACACCTCCAGGGTTGGGGGTTCGATTCCCGCCTCCGCCTTGTGTGTGTGGAGTTTGCATGTTCTCCCCGTGCCTCGGGGGTTTCCTCCGGGTACTCCAGTTTCCTCCCCCGGTTTCCTCCCCCGGTCCAAAGACATGCATGGTAGGTTGATTGGCATCTCTGAAAAATTGTCCGTAGTGTGTGAGTGAATGAGAGTGTGTGTGCCCTGTGATGGGTTGGCACTCCGTCCAGGGTGTATCCTGCCTCGATGCCCGATGACGCCTGAGATAGGCACAGGCTCCCCGTGACCCGAGAAGTTTGGATAAGCGGTAGAAAATGAATGAATGTTGAACTAACTCCTGTAGATAACTCTACACTTCAACAGAATGAAAGTTTTTTCCTGACAGTTTTTTGTTCCTCCGAATTGATTTTACCCCTTTACGTTTGACCCGGTTTGACATTTCAGGGCAGTAAAACCACCTCAAGTGTCAATCGTTTAGCCTGAACCTAAACTGACCCAAAACATGCAAAAAGGCTACACAATTAATTTGGGCTTTATATCCAACAGTGCAGTTCAATTCATTCATTCATTCCCTACCGCTTATCCGAACTTCTCGGGTCACGGGGAGCCTGTGTCTATCTCAGGCGTCATCGGGCATCGAGGCAGGATACACCCTGGACGGAGTGCCAACCCAACCCAAACTCCACACACAAGGTGGAGGCGGGAATCGAACCCCCAACCCTGGAGGTGTGAGGTTTTTTTACAACTTGTAACTGAAAGAAAGCAATTAATAATAATAATAATAATAATAATAATAATAATAATAATAATAATAATAATAATAATAATAACAATAATAATAATAATAATAAAACATTTAACTGTAAAAAATTTCAAAACATATTGTAAAAATTAGCTGCTAGATGATTTATGGTGCATTCTTTTTTAACTTTGCCTTTTATGGAGTTTTGTGGGAGGAGCTAAATGTACTTCAGCTCTGTGTGTAGGTTTGGATTTATTTATTATCGGTTATCAATTCAGGTTTCTTCTCACACACACACACACACACACACACACACACACACACACACACACACACACACACACACACACACACACACACACACACGTGTAAACTCGGTGGCAAATCTTTCAGAAATTTTTGAGACTGGGTTGAAAGCACGAAAAAAACTTATACACAAATACATTTTTAAATAAATAAATGAGATGTGTTTGACTGCGATATACAGATCTGTTTAACTGATGAGCTGCATGATGTTACCACATAAAGTTACCTGACAAATAAACAGTTATCTTCCTGCATTCGTTTTTCCCCAACATTTATTCGGTGTGTGTTTGTTTGTGATTCCAATCCCTGACTGTACTGTACGAGTTCGTTCAGAACTCTAGAAGCTTCCGTGCTGGAGATCATTTCTTATTTACAGTACAGTTTTTAATTCTCAGGAATATCTTGATATAACCTCCTCGTTTTTTTTTTTACCCCGGACTAACGAAATAACGAAATAATTCCATGATTCGTCAGTAAGCGAAAGGCTGCTTGTGTTTACAGGCCGTGGCGATGCAGAGCGCTTTATTCGTCTCAGCCTAAAAAGTGACCAGCCAGCACTTTCCTACTAAAGCACCTGAACAATTCTGCCTGCAAATAAACACTTCAGCCAGGGATTTCCGATTCCTCTTAATAAATCGGAAACAGATTCAACTTTATCGTCAGCAATCAGCTGGATATAAATAACGTAAACAAGAAGCCAGGGTCTTCTCGCCTTGTCCTGGTTTACAGAACTTAAACGGTTCTCTGACAGCTCGGGGGAAACAGGAGAGGCGTTTCCAGTCCTGCTGCTGCAATGAACCTCGCAGCCTGCAGTTCAGATGCGCTGACTCTAACAGACAAACTCTGCCAACACACATAAGACAAGCGCTAATAAACTCAGTACGAAGTGCCTTACCGACTCCTTTCTCCATGTGGCGGCGTGTCTTTGGGGATCGCAGAAGGAAATCGTGGTGTTTCCCAGCAGCTGGAGGATGCAGAAGTGCTAATGATGCACAAGCGAGAGAGAGGCAGAGTTTTTTATTCCACGCTACATGGGCGGGAGAGGAGAGGAAGAGAGGGAGGGAGGGAAGGAGGGAGGGGGAGAGAGGGAGAGGGAAACAGAAGGGAGTATGGGGAAGATAGAGAGTGAATGAGAGAGGGAGAGAGAGAGAGAACGTGGAGGAGAGAGAGAGAAGGGGGGAGTGAGAGCGAGAGTGAGAGAGAGAGAGAATGTGGGGGAGAGGGGGGAGAGCGAGAGAGAGAGAGGGAGAGAGAGAGAGAGAGAGAGAGAGAGAGAGATTTATCTGGTGCAGATGAGGATGAAGTTTCCACTGCTTCCTGAAAGCTGCTGCGATGCTGCAGCTTTGCGCTTTGTGTGCTAGTGACGTCTGTGAGGTTGAGACGGAGACCGAACCCTTCCCTCTGGGGAGTTACACACAGTCTGTAGTGTATAAACAACCTGAACACACTCACCCAGATGGACAGACAGTGTAAACTGAACCCTGGATGTCTCTCATCATCACCTTTATAACAAGCACGAGATCTTCTGACTTTAATACATTCTGACTTTAAATCTTCCTTCACTATGTTCTCCTACATTACCCACGATGCTCGGCGACTAACTGCTAACTGATACGGGTGCGATGGGAGGTAGACACCACATAGTCTCTAACAAAAGACAGCGATGCAGCAGCACTTTAGTGTTTTGTTTAGTCTTTAAACTTTGTTGTGTTGCATTCTGGGACTTTGAGTCCATCGTTTACATCGAGATCTCCACTGAAAAATGTCAAATGAGATAAAAAGCTCTTTTTCATTTCATAGAACACTGCAGCGGGGGCACGGTGGCTTAGTGGTTAGCACGTTCGCCTCACACCTCCAGGGTCGGGGGTTCGAATCCCGCCTCCGCCTTGTGTGTGTGGAGTTTGCATGTTCTCCCCGTGCCTCGGGGGTTTCCTCCGGGTACTCCGGTTTCCTCTGGTCCAAAGACATGCCCTGCGATGGGTTACACTCCGTCCAGTGTGTGTCCTGCCTCGATGCCCGATGACGCCTGAGATAGGCACAGGCTCCCCGTGACCCGAGAAGTTCGGATAAGCGGTAGAAAATGAATGAATTCAAAGTCATTGAATTTATTTCAGTGTTCAAAGATTTACATTTAAAAAAAAACTTTTGTTTTGTTTTGTTACGGTTCAGTAATTTAATCATCCCAAACTCTTCAGTTTACCTTCAGCTGTTTCCAGGTAGCTCCGATGATTCACCCTTAATGCTTTTAATCTCTGAACACTGAATAAATGTAAAATAAACCAGACGAATATACAGACGTGTGATTTCCAGAGCATTTTATTTCGCAATCTTTGCGACTCTCTCTTTCTCTCTCTTTTTCTGTCTCTTTTCTTCCGCACAGAACCACGAGGATTGGTCGAGACCTTGTAAACACGATTGTTCTTCTGCTACTTGAACAAGTCACTAAGGTTGTTTCAAAATCGTCTCCGGTGTCTCATTACATCGAGAACGTTACCTCGGACGTTTCGTTTCAGCACAAAGTAAAAGATCTGTCGGTATTCGCTTCTTTTTTTAAACTGCCGTGTAATGCAAGCTGTTATTCCAGCGTCCCTGCATACTGCTGTCTTTGCTATTTCTGACGTTGATCGATGAGGCTGTTAGATAACACCTTTTATTGTGTTTCTTCTTCTAACAGACTTGGAGATTATCAGCATGTTGCAGGAAGGGAGAGCTTTTGGAGGGAACGTACTGTAGGCCCGAACGGGTGGATGGAGGAAAGAGAAATGAGAGACAAGAAAAGTGGAATTAAAGTAAAACGGCAACCTGAAGTCAAAACGTTAAACGTGATGAGATGATTCGATTGCAGTAACGATATTGTTTAGCGGTGGCGGTTTTTATTCCCGTGAGAAGTGAGTTGTGTCCCGTGATGACATCACAGGGGTGTTTGTGATCATAAGTGTGCTGTGGTGTCCTCACTCACTTTCTACCGCTTATCCGAACTTCTCTGGTCACGGGGAGCCTGTGCCTATCTCAGGCGTCATCGGGCATCGAGGCAGGATACACCCTGGACGGAGTGCCAACCCATCACAGGGCACACACACACTCTCATTCACTCACACACACACACTACGGACAATTTTCCAGAGATGCCGATCAACCTACCATGCATGTCTTTGGACCGGGGGAGGAAACCGAAGTACCCGGAGGAAACCCCCGAGGCACGGGGAGAACATGCAAATTCCACACACACAAGGTGGAAGCGGGAATCGAACCCCAAACCCTGGAGGTGTGAGGCGAACGTGCTAACCACTAAGCCACCGTGCTCCCCGCATTGATTTCAATAAAGTTAATTCAAAACAATTCATAACTACAGATGGTTTGATGGTTTATGTGTGTGTGTGTGGGGGGGGGGGTATTTGTGTTTTAAATATCTTAACATAGCAAGGACACGAATGTCTCCACAAGGATAGGGATTTCTAATCTGTTGCACTTTATAGGGATATTTGAAGGTTTGCATGAGGACAATGCAGCTTTAATCTAAGTTTCATTTTGGTTACTGAGGTTAATTTAAAAATAAAGCTAGTAATTATGTCAAAAGAAGGTTCTCACGAGGATATCAAGACAAATGTGTGTGTTATAGAGCGAAGGTCAGCGATATTACATCACAAAAGATGCAGATTCATCAAGTGTAAGGAACAAAGAGCGTGTGTGTGTATGTGTGTGTGTGGTTAAAACGCTACAGTGTCATGAAATCTCTCGAGAATAGAATGTGTGTGTTTGTGTGTGAGAGAGTGAGAGAATACACAGCACTTGCGTTATTATATGCCCTGGTAAGCAAGTTTATTACCTTTCCATATTTGCACACCGATGCACACTGAAACCGACGCAAAATCCGTGACTCCTCCAAACAAACCGCCACGTTCTAATACGGTGTTAGACAGCAAGCACGTGAGCGACAGTGACGGGAAAATAAGACTTCATAAATAATAGATCAGGAAGTGACACGATCAGTGTAACGATACTGAGATGTTTGGTCCCATAATCATGTGTCTGTGAGTTCTAGCGCTAATGTTTTTCAGTCTTTTACAGATATATATTAATGAGAACACATAAAAAGGTGGTGAATGGGCTACATGGGAAATCCTGCTGCTGTTGTTGGAAATCGTTTCCTTCATTAGATACAGTTCGAAGGTTGCGTGCGGCAGCGGCTCATCAGTAGATAACGGAAACTTTAAAAATCACTGAAATACTAATCAGCTATTTTAAGTGACTGATTATTTTAAAACGATGTTACTAATCGAAAGATGTTAACCGATTTTATGTTAATTAGAGCGTGTAGCTCCGAGTGGTCCTTTTGGAGTTATTAGCACACCGAGTGGCCAAAATGGGAACTGCAACGAGCACTAGTGATGAAAGTAATACCAGGGTTGCGCAGAAAAATCAGGTTTTATTTTCACAAAGAAAAGAAAACTCTTATCTGCAAAGAGTTTTCATTCCGATCAAGCAGGAGCGAGTTTTCATTCCAATCAAGCAGGAGCGAGTTTTCATTCCAATCAAGCAGGAGCGAGTTTTCATTCCGATCAAGCAGGAACCACACCTGATTCCACCTGTTTATTTAACTTCTTTTTTTTAATCCTTTATTTGTCACAGCTACATTTCAAAAAAGAAGTTATTCCTTCGTATATCCCAACTTTGGAGGTTGGGGTCAGAGCACAGGTTCAGCGATGAGACAGCACCACTGGAGCAGAGAGGGTCTAGGGCATTGCTCAAGGGCCCAGATTCTTAAAATGTAGTTGGATAGTTTTGTGAAACCTGGCAACCCTGGTATCTCTTACATCACAGCTTTGCACACCATCAACTGGAAACACACATGCTATATTGAACAAACTATTCGACTGTATTCTGTACGACAGTGTGGACTCTCGACTGCCTGTAATGAGGTTACTACGGTGGCCGAGAAGTACAAAACACATTAACAAATCCGAAAACACAACAAGTCAGACAACCCGGAAGAGGAAACTTACCGATCATTGGACGAGACATCTTTCATTCACTTGTACATCTTGAATGACAGGTGTTTCGTCCAATGATCGGTAAGTTTCTAGTCACAAACTATACCTACAGTACCTTTTCCGGGTTGTCTGAATCGTT
The DNA here is from genome assembly GCF_022655615.1 of Tachysurus fulvidraco. NCBI lineage: Eukaryota > Metazoa > Chordata > Actinopteri > Siluriformes > Bagridae > Tachysurus > Tachysurus fulvidraco. The sequence continues at coordinate 2,342,603 of NC_062539.1, forward strand.
GCACGAAACACATTAACAAATCCGAAAACACGACGATCCCTGCTTAGACTGCTGCCCCTGCGACCCGGCCCCGGATAAGCGGTAGAAGAAGAAGAAGAAGAAGAAGAAGAAGAAGAAAGCATGACGACAATTCAGACAGCCCGGAAGAGGTTGGTATAGTTTGTGGTTGGAACACTTGCCGATCATTGGACAAGACACCTGTCACTCAAGGTATACATGAAGTTCAACAGTCTGCCGCAGGGAAAAGTTGGAATGTGTGTGTAAAAGTGTACAAAATGTATCGTCCTTACTGCGGATTAATTTTGTTATTTTCTTACTTTACACATTACACATAAGATTCCATACCTGTATATCTTGAGTGACAGGTGTCTTGTCCAGTGATCGGTAAGTTTCCATTCAAAAACGATACCTACCGTTTCCGGGTTGTCTGACTTGTCATTGTGTTTTCAGATCTGTTCGTTCGTTTTGCGCTTCTCGGCCACCGTAGGTCACTATTAAAATCTGCTAGCCTATAGCGTAGCATAGCAAATGAAGCCTGATAGCCTCTTTACTCTCTGCCTTTTCGTTATTAACGACCTCTACCGCTATGAGCCGCCGCTGTCTGTAACGTGCAGGTTTCGGTCACTTTAGTGCAAAACTAAAAAGACATTTTGTTCACAACATCAAAAACATTCAAATACAATCTTTTTTTTTCTTCTTTACAAGTGAAACAATTCTGGAGAAACTTAGAACTTCTCACGGAAATCTCAAAAGATCGTTGAAACCTCCTCTGTTTAGGATGGATGATACGTTTCTTTACGATATGCATGTTCGGATGCGATTCCGACGGTTAGTCGGAGTTGTCGGCGGCAATTTTAAACAGTTAAATGATTTGAAAAATGAACTCCCTCACATTTTTGATAGCAGCGGTGCTTTGGAATCTTACACAGCGGACGAGTTGCATTCTTCTGACTGGAAACATACAGCTTGTATAAAAGCCTCTTGCTGTAATTGTACTTTTCATTAATTGCACTTAAAGTTGGATTTTGAGTGTTCTCCATTTGCCAGATATATAAAAAAAATGGCCCTTTTTTTATACACATCATTGTTTTGAAACTTTTTTGTAAAGTGTAAAGAACGATCATCATAGAAAGCTTTTGAAGGACTAACTAGGAAAGACAGGATTTTGATTCGTTATTCGTCGTCTCTAGACTTCTTCGGTATTCATTATGGTGGGTGTTGTTTACAGTATTTCCAGCTGCTGCAGCAAAATTCTTGCCTGAACATGGCAAAAAAAAAACATTTTACATCATTTACAAAGCATTAGGCTGTGCACAGCAGTTTTAAATGTCCATGTACACATCAGGAAAAAAATTATTACGAGTTCTCTACTCCCAGAAGGCTTTAGATGTAGGTTTGACCCCGCTTTCAGTCTGCATTTCCACCGGAGAACGTTCTCCAACACCACACTGCACGTCGGATCTCTGCGTAATGGATAGGTTTCCTTCAGAAGACTGCATGGAAGGGTTCCCTGGGTTTTAGAAGAACTTATCGTCGATGCGGAAGTGTGGTCGTGAGACATCATCTGGGTTGATAAACACTGAAATGGACTTCCCTGGGTTCTCTGTGACCAGTTGCTGGAGTTTTTTAGCTAGCCGGTCATCGGGTTGTTGTTGATCAGAAGAGGAAGCGTCGGTTTGTGGTGAAGGCAGGCCAGAGGAACTTCCACGCCTCTGCATTTCTTGGGTCAAGCGGTTGGCACTCTTTGCTTGATCGATGGTAGCGCGAAGGTGTTCGGCCGGGTCAGAGCGAACCAGTGCCAGTTTGCGTGCGTGAAACATGACCGTCTCGTCGCACAGGTGCTCAAACATGTTGCACTGTGGGATGAAATAATTGGGGCAGCACTTGTTGACAAGGCAGTGCTGCAGGTCATCGATGAGACCCAGCAAAAAATGAGCAGCAAAGTCTTCTTGTGCCAAGTAGTTTGCTGGCAAGCGGTCACAGGCCCATAGCATTATGCTGCGCAAGTGGTAGGGCCCAACAGCCATGGGTTGGGCAAACATCTTGACAATAATGGCTTTACAGGCTTGGTATGCTTGCATGAGACCTGGTGAGATGCACTTCTTTAGCTGAACCTCGCTGCGGGCGAAGGATAGCCGCCATTCGTTTTCCCTTCGACCGGAAACCGAACAAGCGGGAAGCAAGTAGAAACCACTTATGACCTCCTCTTCTGTGATCTTCCCATCCCAGAAGTGGTTCTCCATTAGCCAGCTTTGAGCAACCGCAGGCCAACCTTTGAATGATACCACGGGTACAATGTCATACAGCATACGGCTGCTGCCAACTCCGAGGATCATTGAGAGAAGCGTGCTGTGACGCTCCACCCGTTCCACCCTTGGCATTCCTCGCTGCGGCTTTCGCTGCACCTCGGCCAGCACCAGCGCCACTGCTTCCTGGAACCAGTCAGCCACCAGTGTGGGTGAAAAGAAGTAGTTTGTGGTGCCGTTTATGTGGTCCGCCATCATGCAGCAGTCCCTCCAGCGTGTGATGGTGCCTTCGTCAAATAACCGCAGGCTGAGCCAGGAATGACCCAGTGCTGAGTGGCGCATGTCCAGGGTGACGGGCTGGTTGCGGTCATGCAGCTTCAGCGCAGGCACCAGCAACGTGAAGGCCATGTCAAAGTCTGAGCCACGGTTATACACTCCCAGTTTGTCCAGATCCATGTCCACTACACCATCACGGACTCCACCCGACAACAGCAGGTACTCGTTAGCAACCGGCAACTTCTGGTCGAGCTTCTGCACCATACCTGAGAGTGTTGGGATGGAGAATGAAAAAAAAGAGAAAGGGAAAGATGGGAAATCAAACGTTAACAAAGTTGTAATGAACATGAAAGCCTGCATATATTTCTACATACATCAACCACTTAGGGGCAAGTCCGACCAACACGCTTCAAAAAGTAAAGCAATCGCTATCTCTAGCATCTGTTTCCAGAGGATCAATACAAGGACCTGAAAGAGAACACCAGTGCTGGGAAAAGGCAGTCAATCAATACAGAAAGAACCTAAAGTCCTCTACAGTTGTCTGCAGAGAAAAGGGTGTGAACACTAGCATCCGCAGCTCAAGAATATAGTAGAGACTTACAAATAAATACACCTTATAAACTACTTTTACAAATATGGACCAATGTATTCGAGTGTTTAAAATAATTACACAGCGATTGTTGAGCTTTTAAACCACTTGAGACAAAGACCTTGTATATCATGAACAGTGATACAATCCATGAATAGACTTTGTATTCTATTACTAGAGACCTTTTCCATTTCTGATCTCCGTCCTCCAACTTTCCTTCAGCTCGGGTAATAAGGCCATACTTAAAAATATTCTTGTTTGCCATAACCCGACCGACCCTGTCAATTTAGGACAGACTCACATGGGGTTTTTTTTTTGCTTTAAGTCCGACCGACTTGCCGGTTGTAAATTTGCGTTAAGACCGACCGATTTTTTATTTTTTTTTATATACTTTTCAAACAACTAATACAAAAGCAATAAGATAATAATGATAATTATATTTTAGTAAGTATTGGTAATATATAAATTGCCTAGGCCTACATACAAACGAAGGCTACGTTCTTTCTTTTAAATAAAAACCCATGACGTCATCTATGTTTACACTATTGGTTACCGGATGTCACACTATGGCCTGTGCGTTCGCTTCGTCTCATTCTCTCTCATTCACTGTCAGAGTCGACGGTTCAAAGTCATACGGGTTCGGGCACCATGATACATCTAAAAAATGCATTAAAACAGCTCGACACCGCTTTAACTTGGCAGGAAGTTCTGGAAAAACTGTGCCCAGCATCAAAATAAGGTTTGCAATGATGCGCCCGAAGGCACGGGTTGAAGACTCAGTCAGTGACGTCACGATATGCTAATTTGTTCAAAGTCATATCTACGTAATCACATCACCAAAATTGTACTTTTTTTTTTAACTGTTACTGCACATCAAAGTATTTTTAAGGATGGCCTAAACAGTGTATTTCAAGTCTAGCACCAATGTGTATTATGCACAAGAAGAAGACTAAGTTTTTTTTTTACTTTGCTTTTATTCCATACTTTTCCACGCGTGTGTTGTAGTCTTTCAAAAGTGCGTCATCAGCTGTCTGCTTTATTTGAACGGAAAAGCACAGGTACGCGCAGCGTGCACGCGCAGTCAGAGCTGGAGGCGTTTATCTATAACGTTAATAGGCAGAAAGACGCAAAGACGGCAACCAAAAGCAGTGAAATTTCACTATTCTTATTACCAGAGTTGTCATATAATATATAATATAGAACTCTTCTTGTTTTAAATTCTCACTGAGGGCTAAACCCCCTAAAGATGAAACCCTAGAACCGCCCCTGGGGTCAACCCAAAAAACACGAAGTGCTTAATTTAATTAACATTAATTTTGTCATTTATAAAACATCACAATAATTTTGAGTTGTTTTCATGGACAGAGCTGGATTCTCCCTACAGTTTGGGATATGGCCTTGGTGATACACTTGGTATACATTATATTTCCCAACGTATTCGGTCACCTGACCTTTCAGATATATAGCAGATATGTGGTTGTTTTCTGATCTCATTCCTACTGAACACCTTTGGGATGAATGTGAACGCTGACTCCACCCTACATCACCTACATCAGTGCCTGCCTTTCGTAACACTCTTGTGGCTGATGAACACAAATATCCATCAGCACACTCCAAAATTATTTATACATACACACACACACACACACACACACACACACACACACACACACACACATATATATATATATAACATGACATCCAGTTACCAGCATGACACTAAACAGGTAGTAGCAACGGTGACTTTTTACTTAAGTACATGTCAGAGCCCATACTTCTTTACTTTAACTTGAGTAAAAGAGTGTAGTCACTACTTCTACTTTTACTGGAGTCTTAAAAAATGAGTATCTGTACTTCTACTTGAGTAAAGGATGTGTGTACTTTTGCCACATCTGGCTCACAATAGTTTCCTCTCACATTCTCACCGACTGTTGCTAATTGCTATCCTTGCTATTTCTTGCAAAAGTGATTAGACTACAAGATTAATCTCCAAGACACTCGGAGAGTGAGAAAAATCACCTTGCTAAACCTCTCACATTACAAAAGCAGCCACCACACAGTCATTCTTCATCAAGCTGATGAGGGTTGTCTGAAATCCTGGAGACAAATAAATAAATAAATAAATAAATAAATAAAATCTGCGACGAGGAAATTGTATTGTCTGTATTCAGCATGAGAGATTATCGTGCCTTGACCTCAGAACGGCGTCAACGACCGAGCAGATCCGCAAGTGGCCGGAGTAAAACCGGCGGACGAGCGGAAGCAGCTACGACTTCCTTTCTGAGACGGTACAGATCCATGCCAAGTGCTCTGTAATCTCGTTGATCCTTATTACAATTGCAATTTTACAGGAGAATAAAAAGAGAAAGCATTTGTATTGGGTGTTAAAGTGAGACTGACTGACACGCTCTGAAACTGAAGATCGTATAAGACGATAAATGACTACGACGTCCTAAAGGGACCGTCTGGCCTTTCTCAGCGCATTCAGTTAGTTATAGAAGAATGTGAAAGAAAATGCCTTTCCAAAAGGAGAAAAGTCCCTGGATCATTCACAGTATTCGACCCCCTGTTGATCCTCTTTCAAAGTCTCTCTCACTTGTGTTTTAAAAACACCCAGTGTCACTTTTGTTCTCGAGTCTTTGATTTAAATGAGCCGCCAGCCAATCGGAGTGCCGGCTGTCTGAATTGAGCCGTGTTGAATGGTTGAGATTTAGAGTGTGGGAACAGTGTCCATCTGTGTGTGTGTGTGTGTGTGTGTGTGTGTATGAGAGAATGGGAAAGAAGGAGCTGTAGATCACTCGCGCATCAGAGGACATGAGGTTCCCACAGATGGCTCCATGCTGTCACACTCCCTCCTGTCTGGGCTGGAGACCAAAAAAACATAGCAACATAGGCCTACTGAGTTTCCACTGAAAATAGCCACAGCAGTAAAGGTGTCAGTATTCAGTCGCATATATCTGGAATGTCCAGAATTAGCGCTGAGTTTTATTGAAATAAAGATGATACTTTGCATGAGACTCTCAGTAAACAATATCCTGTTTTTCTGAGGTCATTTTAGTAAAAGATCTATCAGCAAAGTGATTCTTTTATTTCTGAAAATCGCACAAACCCAACTGTATCGTTAAAGCTACTGACCGGACACGGCGTAGCACGTGCTTCGAGATTAATATGGCTGATGAACTTATGGCACAGATGATGCAGACGAACGATCTTCCTGAATCTAACATACAAATCGTCGCTGTCGACGAAACCATTATTTTTCCGGGAATAAAAAAACGCTGTCTCTTATCTGCAATGCGCAGGGTTTAGTCGCAGTGGATTGTCTTACGCTAAATTCCTGTCCTCGAATGAGTACCAGAACTAGCGGGGGTCAAGATTTTTGACCCCAGTGTTTTGAAGACATTTACCTCAGAAGACCTGTTGATTCGTTGCGACTCTTAATCTTGAGGATATGCCGCAAAGCTCTCCCGCGGAGTGAAGAAGAGGTGGACAGAAGTGTCCAATAGAGTTAAGAGATTTGCGTTCAAGCAATTTTCAAGACTTTAGATTGGTTAATAACTTGTAAAAATAATAGACTCACGTGGGGACTGACCGATAGCATCGATATGTGAAAAAAAATATGAAATTGAAAAAATTTGGACGTACGAGGTTTCCGCCCGACAGCGACGAAATATCGACACGGTGGAGTTTTCTTACAGGCGACTTTTACGCAAACGTATATGCGGATGGAGTCTCCGGTGTCAGCGGTCAAAGTCAGTAAGTTTTCTCTTTGTGGTTTGATGGTCACCTGACAAGTGCTTAAGCGTGAGACAAAAGGAGAGACTAGTGCACTAGTGATGTTCCATAACACAACATAACCATACACAGTGTCTAAAAACCTCGGTTATTCCTTACATAAAGCCTGTTCTTAGCAGTATTACTTTGGAGTATTCAAATTTTACTTACTTGAGTGTTCTTGAAATATTTCTGTCTCATCCATTCGATAACTGCATGTTATACGTCGACAGAATGAGATCCTGTGCATTATATCTGTTTTATACTTTCTATTTAAATCCATCATTGTTAAAACTCGATCCGCTCTGACGTCGTTCAATTCGTCAGTTAAAAACAGCAGGTTTTAACTCGTTACGGCTGAAGTACGTTTATAAAGTAGCAACTTTACGACTTGACGTTTAACTGAATCGATTTAATTAGTTTTTATCATTTTATTTAAGTATAAACTATCACCTGGTACTGGGTTAATGTTCAGACATCAGTATCTGACACTCGGATCCATGATGTCAGGATGCGACTGCATGTAAATGTGAATAAAGTAATCTAATAAGAATAAGGTTCTCTCCGTTCTGCAACAGGTACTGTACAGTAGGCTGTTCACAGGGTAAACATATCACATCTTTACAACCACCTCCATAACTGTAGCTCTACCCAGTATACGTTCCTCTCGTACACGGTTCTGTGTTTTATAGCCAAACACCGTTTCCCCTGCGACGCTGCATTACAACTCACCTTCATCCTTTTCAAGACTAATAAACCATCCTCTCCAATCAATCTGAAACAGCTGTCACGGGCCGCATCCCGACCCGCACGCCATCCTACGAAATAGTATCCGCTTTAGACGCGGTAATAATTTGACATGATGTTGAGTGTTGCAGTATGCGACTTGAGATGCAGTCTTAGTCATGCTGTTCTTGGAGCGACAGTAAATCACAGCCACACGTCTCACACCAACCCAGAGGTCCTGCTGTCACCGGGATTCAAACAAACAGGTTTTTTTTTTTTAAACTAAGAAATCTGGTTCCAGTTATTTAAGACGAACAAATGTATCAATAATAATAGCAGAAATATTTTCAGTCAATGCCCCTTTGAGGGTTTTTTTTAGGAGTTTTTAGACAGAAGGTAAAAGAGAGAATTCAACATGTGGACATAATCATTTTAATCCCCTGCAACATGATGGGGATTATGAGAAAGTGGAATTCTGCCTCCAGGAAAGGGGCCGAATTCGTTACAAATGATAAGAAAATAGGTTCAAGACCAGAAATAAGACTTTTTTTGGGTTGAAGATAAGGACAGTGTGATACGGACTGTGATGAAACATTGTAGTGTTTATGCAAATGTTAATAAAAACCTTCCCATTTTCCCGGCGCACGCATGCAAACGATATTGTTGATTTCCACACCGGAAATCCTCTCGATCTTAATGAGAATCGTTTAGTCCTCTGTGTATTTGTTATGATTATTATACTGATTTGATTTGATGAGTGTTAAATCCTTCCTCACCGAGCATGGAGAAGATGAAGTCCTTGGCCGTGTGGATCTCCAGTGCGCGCTGGTCGTCGTATTCGCGCTGATCGTGTTTGCTGAATTCCTGGATGAATCGGTTCAGTTCGTCCATCCTGCTTCCGGACCTGAAATCGAGCTCCGGTGCGCAGACGAGCCGGTTGTTGATGGTGTTGTTGGCTGCAGCAGTCGGGCTGCTGCTGCTGCTCGCTGATCCGCTCCGGCCGCTCAGCACAGGCGCCGCCATCTTCACCATAGAAACAGCAGGCCACCGCTCCGGTGCCTTCCTCTTCATTCACCGCGCGCGATCCGCGCCCTGCCCAAACCGGAGCACACTGCGCATGCCCAACAGCCCGCCTGCTGACATCACAGGGAATAACGTTTCATTACAGCAGCAGTCGTTTTACCCACGTAGCTTAACGTTTTCGGGGAAAATAATCGTCACGTTCATCAACCTCAAACTCCAAATCCTCAACCTAAAGGTTTTGGAAGGTTTTGGAGGTTCCCAAGTGCGCACTCATTAGGAACGGTGTGTAATAAGAGTCATCTTGTTGACGCTGTTGCTATAGAAACAAAAATGCGTGTAAATGTTCTGATATAAAAGTGCCAGAGCTTTTAACAGGAAATAAATCAACAACTTCTGGCCAATCAGAATCCAGAATCCAGCTGCATGGTGGCACTAATAGAAAGTGTTCAACTTAAAATGTGTTTTGTTGTAGAAAGTTGGTTTGATTTGAAACTTTATTTTATTTTATTATAAATTCTTTTTCCCTGAAAGATCTGTGGAAGTAACGAATGGAAGAGAAACTTTCAGATCCAAGGCTGTAAAGGTAACAGTTATAGGAGCACATTAATAATACTGTTGTTTGTTCTCGAGCCTCTGAGAAACCACTCGTTGCCTTGGATACAGCAGGGGCCTTTTTTAAGGATGGAGGGTGTTTGACCGTGCGGCTCGTCTTGGAGGAGTCGCATGTCATTACTCTTCCTCCTGCACATATTGCATTACCTGCCTCTGAACCTAAACCTCCACCCCGAGAGGAAGCGCATTGATTTTTCCACACTGTAGTAACCTCATCATGTCAGCCAGTTCCTTACTCCATTAGATTATCATTGCTCTGTCTCATCTAATGGCTTAATACACACCTTTTTCCTTCTCTCCATCTCACACATTCTTCCTCACTTCCTTCTTCTACAGTAGATTGGTTTATGTCATGTGATGTGTTGGGCTGAAGGATGTCGGTGAAGACATCAGAGAGGTTTTAGCATGAAATGAGAGATGCCAATCAACCTACCATGCATGTCTTTGGACCGGGGGAGGAAACCGGAGTACCCGGAGGAAACCCCCGAAGGCACAGGGAGAACATGCAAACTCCACACACACAAGGCGGAGGTGGGAGTCGAACCCCCAACCCTGGAGGTGTGAGGCGAACGTGCTAACCACTAAGCCACCGTGTGTGCACCGGTATAAAATTAGCTATATGAAAATAGCATATTTTTATTAAATCATTGGCTTGAAGTTGGTTGTTGATTTATTCCTGAGGAACATCGTTATTGTTGGTTTAATATGATGTTAATGCTCAAAACTTCATTTTTATACTTTGTCGTGTGTGTATATACATGTATATTGTGTATTTTATACATTAAGCACAAGGACACTTCAGACGAAGCAATGCAAGACGATCAGTATGTATAAGCAGCACAAACACACACCCCAAAAATGTTAATATCAGGTTCAAGTGGTCATTTATTTCTCAGATGTTCGGTAAGACATAATTGACACGGACCAATATAAGAGTTTATTAGATATAAACTTTCTTTTTTTATACACATGTTTATAGTTCATACACAAAGACTCGCTTTGTTCTGCTCTTTTTTACAAATGGTTTTAGCAGAAAATCGAGTTGAGGTACACGCATGAAGTGAGAAGTCGATACCCAAATGTTACCTGTAGACTTTCGGCACCACACAAACAGCTGCCTTTAATACGTAAATTTTTCATTTAAGTTCGATTCTGTCCCTAAAGTTGATTTTTCATGTGAGCAAAAAGGAATATTTGGACAATGATGCTTTAAAAAAAAAATTTAAAAAAAAGATACTATGAATTAAGGAATCATTCTTCTAAAAAATATTTGGTTTTAAATATTAATATTATTATTAACATCACTTTCTAAATTGAAGTCATTGACTCCCAAGATGCCAATCTGGTCAATCAGACATTGTTGGTCTCAAATAGACATATTGCTTGGCTTCAATCAGACATGTTTGGTGTTGATTAGACATGTTAGGTAACAATAAAATGAGACCGACTTCAATCAGACATGTTTGGTGTTGATTAGACATGTTAGGTAACAATAAAATGAGACCGACTTCAATCAGACGTGTTTGGTGTTGATCGGATGTGTCTGTTGCCGTCAAAAGATGTGTTTGGTGTTAATTAGACATTTTTTTTGGCGTCAGTCAGAAATGGTTGGCATCAGTATGGCATGTTGTTAGCCGTCAAACAGAAGTGTGCCGTCAATCAGACACGTTTGGCGTTATTGTCAGCAGAGCAGAATCCAAGGGCCGTGCTATCACCCGTCTTGTTCATACAAGACCTCACCACAATTGGCTAGTGTCAGTGTGACTGACAGAGAGGAGAGAAAGAGGATGTTCCTCCCACCAAGAGAACATGGACAATGTTTGCTTCCTTCTCTCTTGGGCCTGACTGGCTGCGGCATCCCATGATTCACTCTCACAATCTCCACGTCTATGAGATCCTTCAAAAAAGTCTATTCTGTGCATTTTTTCCCTCACACCACATGTGGTTCTTCAGTTCCTCTGTGATGTCTCATAAATAGACATGATATCAGACCGTTTTTTCTTTGCATCACTGTACATCCTTCATCCTTCAAAGCATCATAATGAATGCTATTGAAATCATGCTTCATAAATATTTACGTGCTGATGGGGTGTCACCCTCGTGGACTCGTTACTTCATCACACGTCGTCATTCGTCTCTGACGTTCTCTCCGGTTCCTGCGATGGGTCTAGCAGAAAGACGGTGTGTGTGGATTCGTGCAGGGCCTTGTTGAGTAATATCGGGGTGCTTTTCGACCAGTCGAGCTGTGAAGTGAAACAATAAATAATTGTTCAGGAAGGTTTATTAAGAAATGACCGGCTTGCTCGACTCTTGTGTTTAACATGTCGAAATGTTTTTAAGCGAAGCTAACAGCTTGTTAATGCTGCTGAAAACAGCGTTGTTCTGCATCTTCACGTGCAACGGCTACACAGGTGAGTATGATGTAACACACGCATGCGCATCAGTCACCTTTCAGGTATAAACTCACGATTTACAGATATTAGAATCTTTTGTGCATAATTATTAACCTTCTTTAATAAACACAGATATACTCACCAGAGCTTTAGGCATCGCCTCTTTCTTATACACAGACTTCCGGATCCAGAGGCTACAGCGTGGTGTAATTAACCCCAGAATCAAAGCCAGCATTAGGCTTAACGTCACAGCGATGCCAGCGGTGAGTGGTATGAGCAACGAAGGCTCTGGTTCTGTGGGAAATATTATTATTATTATTATTATTATTATTATTATTATTATTATTATTATTAGAACAACACGTTTCCTTCTTTTATAACATCACTGCCAAGTACCATAAATAACAGGTTTCTAATAAATGGCCTGCTGCTAATACGTGATCGTTACTATGGTAACACCTCGTCCATAGCGACTTGTACTGTATAGTGGATGACGTGTAAGTACTGTACGATACTACACTGCTGTTGAATTCTTGATTTTGGGGTCAAAGAAAGCACTGAAGGTTATTTTTCTTTAACAGCAGCTCTGAAATCTCTGATAAAGATGACATAAAACTCACCATTGACACGGACGCATCTCTCCGTGCTGCTTCGCTTGTTGCTGAGGTCCAGTACAGCCTCGGCTCTCAGACAGTACGTTCCTGCTCCTCCCTGACCGACATGGTGATGGAACCTGTTGCCTGTTATCTCTGTAACGGAGGCCTGGAAATCAGACGCATGAGCAGCAGTTTGTGAGAATAACCAAGTATTTTTTAGTTTAGTATTATTCAGATAGTAAGATGTATCCAGCTGAGGATTACTTACATTCTCCTCATCTCCTTCCTTCCAAATTTTAAGGTTTATGTTGATGTGATTTTGTCGTTCGCCAAAGTAAACTTCAATTAGGTCGTCTTTTGTATTCACATCCATTTGTGGAGCCAGCAGCACAGCTGAGAGGAAAGTCAGTAATATGAGTAAGAAAACATCTTTCAATTTTGCTTTAACTTTCTTGATTAAAGCAAAATAAAACGTCAAGGCAGCTTTTATATTAATGGTGTTATAACCTTATATAACCCTTTATCCAGTTACAATTACATTTAAATTCCTCCAATGGTGGATAACTTACTGCTCCTTACAAAATACAAAATACAAAGCACTGACACCGGAGACTCCTTCGGAAAATGTTAAACAAACTTAGCTTTTAATATCCTCATAAGGGGTGTCATTGTGAATGGGCTATTACCATAGCAACGATACCATCTGACCAAACAAGGATTGAGAATTCAACTGTTCTGTGGTATAATAATAATGCTAATGATAATGATAATGATAATTATCATTATCATTATCATTATTATTGTTGTTGTCGTCATTTGTTTTTGTTATTTCTTAAATTAATTTTATATTAATGTTGTTTTAATCATAAAAAAATCATATCAAAATTGTATTATTATTATTATTATTATTATTATTATTATTACTATTAATAATAATAATAGTTATTATTATTAATAGTAATAATAATAGTTATAATTATTATTATTATTATCATCATTATCATTATTATTATTGTTGTTGTTGTCGTCGTTTGTTTTTGTTATATTTTAAATTAATGTTATATTAATGTTGTTTTAATTTTAATCATAAAAAATCATATAAACATTTTATTAATAATAATAATAATTATTATTATTATTATTATTAATTTTGTTGTTGTTGTTGTTATTGTTGTTGTTGTTGTTGTCATAATTTGTTTTTGTTATTTTTTTAAATTAACTTTATATTAATGTTGTTTTAATTTTAATAATAAAAAATCATATCAAATTTTTAATGATAACAATAATGACTATTTTTATTATTATTAATGTTATTATTATTGTTGTTGTTGCTGTTGTTATTAGTTTTTTAATAAATTTTATATTAATGTTGTTTTTAAATAATTTAAATTATTAATTAATTCTGCCTTATCTAAGGTAGGGTGATGCCTCACTGTCTCTGCGGTTGAAGGACTCCGGGAGCTGAGTCCACAATGTCGAGTCGTCACACCAAGCTAGCACGCTGATGTTGTAATCAGAGTCTGAGCTCAAGGCGACGGTCAGGTCACACTCAGTCTGGACGATGTTGGCACACGAGGGTTCGTCCTGCCACCTGCCATTCTGCATGTATTCAAACTCACTGCACAAGAAAACAAAGCCAAGAAGTCTAATAATGCTGTGACGCACGTCATTATTATAATACACAAATAATCCGTGTCATTTTTCTTGGGAAAAACAAAAGAAGTAATTAAAAAGTTCACTCGATAAGACACTCATGCATCAGACATTTTTTGATACGAGTTTGTTTTTCTTTACATTCCGCTATAGAGAACACTAAGGTGGTGTCAGTGATGTGCTGCACGAATGCAATGCACCAATTAATAACTCGATATACACAATAAACAATGGGCTTCTTTTTCCTCCCAGGCAAATTCCTGAAAAATTGCTCAATCTGGTTTCGCAAGAGTGTCGTTTTAATTCACAAAAACTTAAACAGAAACTAAAACAAATCATTCGGTCAAAGGGAAGATCGGTAATGCGAGTTGTAGCGACTTAATGATCAAATTTTATGTTTTCTTTTGGCCTAATCACGGCTTCATCGTTTATTAAGCGTATTCGTTTTTAATCCGTCGGTTTAATTATTCATAGAACGCTTGATAGATTGTTGTATAAATGAGTGAAGAGTTTGAAATTTGATCGAATATTGTCCTCGATTTAGGACTCGACCTGTTTTACGTTACTCAAAATATATCAATAATAGATTCGTTCATGCTTCACTTTAAATATAATTATTTCTTTATTGTTTTACCTATATTATTGATCATGCCTTATTTATTTTATCGGATGAGCAAAGATCTAATCCATAGGGTGGAGAGATCTGATAAGATTAGTTGAAATTACAGTAGTTAAAAATATTAGTGTTATTAAGCTCCACCTGTGGATGATTTGCAGCCCTGCCGGTTTCTGTCCGACGTAATTGCTGTGTTTTTCATACCATCGTGGGTGACAATTTACTCACGTATTAACCCTCGAATTCTATTAGCGTCTTAGCATAAATTAAGTCAAAGGTGATCTGACATCTACAGAGCTGGTAGAGTTAAAGGTTTATATAAACCTTTGTAAATATTAGCAGATTTTTCAGAAATCCTGTGGACTTACCGGCTACATGAGAAACATATAACATATTTTGCGAAAGATATTTTACTAAATAGCAATAATACTACTTTACTTTGTTTATGTATTCATGGCAACTTGCTCCACAAATAATGTATAAAGCGTTTAAATGTGAGGGTTAGGGTTAGGGTTAGGGTTAGGGTTAGGGTTTAAAACTGAACATCCCAAATAGTTTAATTTACTCGTTTCGAACTGATGTTAAATAAACTTCTCCTTACAGAACTTTTGCATCAATCGCCACGTCAATGGTTACTATAGAAACGTTATCGTATTAGAACAAGTCCTTCAGAAAATGTTAAACAAACTTATTTTAATACTGTATCCTCATAAGGGGTGTGAATGGGCTATTACCATAGCAACGATACCTTCTGACCAAACAAGTATTGAGAATTCAACTGTTCCGTGGTATAATAATAATAATAATAATAATAATAATAATAATAATAATAATAATAATAATAATAATAGGTTAGGGTTTAAAACTGAACATCCTGAAACGTTTAATTCACTCGTTTCTAACTGATGTTAAATAAACTTCTCCTTACAGAACTTTTGCTTCGATCGCCACGTCAATGGTTACTATAGAAACGTTATCGTATTAGAAAATGTTAAACAAACTTATTTTAATATCCTCATATGGGGTGTCATTGTGAATGGGCTATTATGATTGTGTTAATTATAAACTGTAAATGAGGTTAATGATCTTCTCTTCTCTTCTGACCGATCGGGATCCAGAAACGTCACCGTGGTATAAAATGTACTTTGGAAATAATCCAATCCTAAATTAATATAAATTGAATAATTATTTTCTCCGTATAAATCCTAGCTGATGTCTTTTAACCCGTTGGACGTTATTTCTGGTCCTCGTTAGCTGAGCCCGTGATGCTCCTACAGAGCCTCTGGTGAACTTTCAGCTGGGTTCTGTGGTGTGTTTTCTCACCCCTGATACCGTACGGTGTAGTTGAGAGAGAAGCAGGATTCCTTCAGAGGGCTCCATTTCAGGATGTGCCTCATGTTCTCCGACTGTATCGAAACATTCAGTGATGCGGGCAGCAGTGCAGCATCTGAAGAGGGCAAAGGTTCAGATCGTTAGCTCTGT